>NC_058130.1:385448689-385460754 GCF_016433145.1 Gracilinanus agilis
CTCTCTCTCTCTCTCTCTCTCTCTCCTTCCCTCCTTCCCCCTCTCTCTCTCTTACCTACACTCACACTCACACATTCATATACACCAATGATTCCCAAAGTGGGTGCCACTGCCCCCTGGTGGGTGCTGCAGCAATCCAGGGGAGTGGTGATGGCCACAAGTGCATTTATCTTTCCTATTAATTGCTATTCAAATTTAAAAATTAATTTCCAGGGGGCTAAGTAATATTTTTTCTGGAAAGGGGGCGGTAGGCCAAAAAAGTTTGGGAACCACTGATATACACAAACCCCTTCAGTTTTTGCCTATCCATTGTCCCTCTTCCATGTTGCCTTCAAATATATCTGAATCTTTGCCCTTAAGAGAACAAACCCTTATTAGATTCAATCAAGTGTCCCTGTTAGCACCTGTCTTCAATTTCTTCTTAGCTAAACTTAAAAGTCATAAACTTCTCTTCTCACTTTATTCTATATCCTCTGCAATATAACTTCTAACCTTACTGTAAATAAAACTACCCTCTAAAGTTACCAATGACCTTTTAATTACCATTCTAATGACCTTTCCTCAATCCCAATTTTTCTTAGCCTCTTCACAACTTTAGACCCCATCCTTCAAACTCTACTTCTGGATATTATCTCCTCTCTAGGTTATTGCACTATGGTTTTGTTTTTCTGATTACTCCTTATCAATCTCTTTTGCTAGATCATCATCCATGTTACATCCCCTAAATGAGGGTGGTTCCCAAAGCTATATCCTCAGCCCTCTTCTCTTTTCTTTCTGTATTATATTGCTTGGTTCTCTCATCAGCTCCCATAGGATCAACTATCTTTTATTCATATATATGTGTACATATATATTTACATATACTTACACACACACATATAGATATATATATATATACACGATACTTTCTATAATGTACATATACACACATACATATACATTTGTATCCCAAAAGTCTTAGTGCATTTTTTAAGATTTAGTAACTTAAAACTGCATTAACTTTTGACACATACTATATTACACATGTAAACATATATATATACATGTATCTATCCATATATGTGTATATATATGTACATATACAGACAGGGAGGAAAGAGAAAGAGAATTAAGTGGGAGAGAGACAGAAAGAGATAGAGAAGAGGAAGAGGAAAGGAGAGGAGAGTGAGGAAAGAAAGAGAAAGGTGGGGGAAGGCAGACAAAGAGAGAGTGTTGGGTGGAAAGGATGATGACAAAGCACTAAATTACCCCAGATACAGTCTAGATTCACCAACCTTTTGAATGCCTCATATTGGATATCCCAAAGACACCTCAAATATACTATCTCCCTGTCCCCTAAAAGTAAAAAAAACATTTCCTTATTCCCATATTTCCTCTTACCACCATCCTCTCAGTTACCATAGTTTATAACCTCATTTCTTTAAATCTAGTTATTTCTTTGTTCACAGAATCTTTCATATACATTCTCTTTCTGTCCCTCATATAACCACTGCTCTAATCAGGTTATCATTATCTCTCACTTGGATGATTACAATAGAATTCCCTAACTATTATCTTGCCCTCTCAATTCATTCTTCACTCACTTTCCAAATGATTTACCTAAAGTACAGGTCTTACCATTGTCTACATCTTCTCAGTAAACTACAGCATTTCCCTAATACCTTGTGAATCAAATATAAAATCTTCTATTTGGCATTTAAAGTTCTTCACAACCTGACCCCTTTCTACCTTCTAATATCCTTATATCTTACTCCCCTCTGTGTACTCTGTGATCTAGCTATACTGGTTTACTTGCTGTTCCTCCTATGTGATATTCCATCTCCCAATTCTACAAAAGGGACTATCTCTGATGCCTCATAGCTTTCTTTCTCCTCCCCTCTGCCTCCTATTTTCCTTGCTCTCCTTCAAAACACTACTAAAATCCCTGCTTCTGCAGTAGACAATTCTTGTCCTCTTCTTATCCACCCTTAGTCTTTTTGAGATTCCCTTTGAGGGAATTCCCTTCCTTTCCCTTTGAGATTCCCTTCCATCTAATGTGTGTAGATGTTGTATGTACACAGGTATTTAAATGTTCTCTTCCCCATTAGGCAAGGAACCCTGGAGAACATGGGTTTCATACCTGCTTTTCTTTCTGTTCCAAACACTTAGCACAGCATCTTATACACATTAAGTACTTAAGATAAGTGTTTGTTGAGTGACCAACTAGTAAATGATGATTTAAAAAACCCTTTTAAAAAGCATTGGAATGGAAAACATGGTGGCATGAAGTCAAGGGCTCACCAAAGTATGAGATTAGCTCTGTTTTTGGTATTGGCTTTCTTTTACTGTCTGTCTACTTGGGTCTGCAGTTTCTTGACATAAACATATGCCCCACATTGAGAAGCTGATAAAGCAGAAATCCACATGATAAAAAGACCAAATAGCTTATTTTCAAATGCTGAAAGTCTCTTTGCATTTAAGTGCTCCTTGACACAGAGGCAGAGAGCCTAAAAACTTAAGTCTGAAGTGGAGAAAATAGGAGAGTAAGAGGGCAACTACACTGAGGGTCCCCAGAGCTGAGCTTTAGTCCTCAGTATATAGATTGGTGACCATGTGACTATGAGTTACTGGATCTCTGAGAGCCTGTTCCATTATCCATGTGGTGAAGGGGAGTTTGCCTGCTTTAAGTCACTGACATTCTTTGCTTTTAGATCTCTGATAAACTTGAAGAGCACTATTTCAGAGGAGATGTATGGAAAGAAGCTAGATTTCAGAAGGTTGAGGATTATAGCAGTGAAAGATATGGGAGAAAAACATAGAACAATATCTAAAGGAGTAATAAAGTCAACAGAAGTTTTTATTCATCATTTATTTGTCTAATCTATCTATCTATCCATCCAGGTAATCTTCCATCTTTCTATGGATAGGCATACCTAACCACGTTTTTGGGCAAAGAGGAAGGAATGCATCGAGAGAGGTTGAAGATTAATGAGAAGGGATGACTACTGAAGCACATTCATAGAGGAAATAGGAAGGGATGTTATCATTGGTCCAGAGAAGAATATCTTCTCTCATACCACAGGAAAAAAGAGAAGCACATCTGAGGCTTGGCAGCAGAGATGAACCTCAAGATGTTAACAGTGAGCATAGTGGCTCTATTAGAAATGAACATCATAAATTCTACTCATATTCAGTAGGGCAGGATCATGGTATAATAGTCCTAAAGCTTGAAGGGAACTTGGAGCCAAATCTTCAATTTTATAGATGAGCAAACTAATATCTAGAGAGATTAAGTGACTTTTCCAGTCAAAATTGCTAAGTTTCAGAAGTGATGTTTGAACCTAGGTCATCTGACTCCAGAGCCATTTTTCTGCTACCTCAGACCATATATTTAAGCCATTTATTTGCCACTTTCAGTTCTAGAATACTCTGATCAGACTGGCCCACTCCTTTTATAAGGTCTAGTCCACTGTATGAGAAAGGAGAGAAATAAATTGTAGTTGTCCGTTGGTCCATGCTCTTCACCTACTGTCTTCCATGATCTTGTTGTATGTGACTCTGGCTGTTAGGTCATAGGAAGGGAAGTCTTTCAAGTGCTAATGTGATGTTTCTCCATTTTTGAAGACCTAATCCAGTCTATAGTCAGGCTCTGTATTGCTTGAGAGCCAGCATAATGTTTTCCAGTGTCTTGAGGTGTCATATCAAAGAATATCCTACTGATTCAGACGAAGCCAAATATTTGAGCCTTCCTAGCTGAGCTTCATTCCCTATTGCAGATAAAAATTTCTTGGAAGTGTTAACTATTATAATAAAATATGATAATTAGGCTGAAGTCTTAAAGAGATTTGGGGGAAAAGAAGTTCAAAATCACCAATAATTAGAGGAATGCTAATTAAAGCAATTCTGAGGTTCCAACCCATAGTCATAATATTTACAAAGTCAATAGTTTCTATAATTGGAAGTCAATTATAGATAAAGAGAATTTCTCTGTACAGATGAAGGCTCACTTGAGTTAGATTTCATGAAATAAATTCATAGTTAAACCAAGTTAACCTTTTTCGATGACTCTTTCCAAGAGTATGATGTCACTCAGGAGTAAAAGCAAAGAAGGTGGATGAGGGAGTGAGCACTAGCCTTAGCAGGATGGGAACAAGCAGAAGGTCAAGGGTGTCATCCATTCAAAGGTGAAGGACAATGCTCTATTGAAATAGCTAACTATAGGGTCAAGACTATGGGAAAACCCAGATGCACATCCAGATCAGGACTGACTGAAAGACTTGAAGAAAGAAGAGAGATGGAAGGACTAGATGTCATGAAAATGCAGGTTCATGAAGAGTGAAGTTGTAGAAAAGAAAAAGGGGCAAGGAATTATTAAAAGAGAGGAAAGTATCCAAATTCATGTCCTTAAAGGTAGCATCCTCCCCTGATGATGGTAGAGATGGAATGGAGAAAGAGGTAATGGTATTTGATTTTGATAGCTTGGTAGCCCAGGTACTAGAAGTGATATCAACATAAATATTGAAATCTCTAAGGGCTTGAGTTAGATAGAAATATTTTAAGATAAAAGCTGGAATAACTGAAAAAGGCAAGATAGTAGGTCATAAATGTCTATAAAAGAATCAATAGCTGTCCTCATTGGCCTTTTCATAATCAGAGTTCTTCCTCCAAAAAAAATTAAAAAGTTAAAATAGATAATGAGTACAAAAGAAACAATGAATTTACCCTAATATCACGATACCGTTTTTGAATTTCATTGCAATTGCTCACACATGAATCAGTGGTTGCTATATGAGTACCTCCCACATTAACCTGTTTTTCAGTCATACAATGGGACAATGGGGCCTGGCAATGGAAGATCATAGTAAGTGGGTCAGGACAGGGTATTCAGAGAAATAAATAGAAGCTAATTTGATGAGCTACATCTTTTTTTTTTGGTGTAGTATTCTAAATGACAGAGGAAATAGAGGAAACAGATGCTTGTATAAGCAAATCAATGGCATCTGAAAGTCAGAGATTCTTCATTGGGGAACTGAGTATCAAACTTCTTGAAGGGAGAAAGGGGTTGAAGTACTAGTCTATGGATTTTTAGACATGGAAGGGACCTCAGAGATCAACACTTTCCTTTTACAGATGGATACTTTGAGACCCAGAGAGATTAAAAAAATAATAACCCTTACTTTCTGTTTTAGTAACAACTCAAGGGCAATGTCTAAGCAAATAGGATTAAATTACTTGCACAGGGTCACACAGCTAGGAAATATCTCAGTCAAGATTTAAACCCAAGTTCTTCTGACTCCAGGCCTAGTACTCTGTCCACTGCCATTTAGTTGCCCCTACCTAAAGAGGTTTAATGATTTGCCTAGGTTCAAACAACAAGGTAATGACAGAGTCAAGATTTGAACCCAGATCTTTTGACCTCTAGTTCAATATAGGAGTTCTTAAACTAGAGTTCATGAAATATTTTTAAATCAGTAACTTTATTTCAGTGTGATTTGTTTCTTTTGTA
Source organism: Gracilinanus agilis (assembly GCF_016433145.1). Lineage (NCBI taxonomy): Eukaryota > Metazoa > Chordata > Mammalia > Didelphimorphia > Didelphidae > Gracilinanus > Gracilinanus agilis. The sequence continues at coordinate 385,454,175 of NC_058130.1, forward strand.
ATCCTATATATTTATATATTTATTTATTTTAAAATTTATTTTGAAAGGGCTTCATGAGACTGTCAAAAGGTACCATGACCCAAAAAAGATTGAGAGCCCCTGTATTGTACTATGACTACCTCTAGACTCAAGGATCAGTATGTAAAAGGATAATAGATTTAAGACTGCAAGAGAGTTTAGAAAGCTTCTATTCCAAACTCATTTTAGATAAGGACCCTGAAACTCACAAAATCTGGATTGACTGGAGTTTGCATGGCAATAAGTTGTAGAGCCAAGATGGGTCAGCACCTTGGTCAGGGACAGCAGGGATACTGAGAGTTTAGAGCTATCAGAAGATAATATGAAGACATCTGTATTACATTGCCTTGGTGTATCTGTGGAGAAGGGAGCCTTAGAGGGGTAGATTTAAGAGGAAGGAAGAAGGGCCCTAACTGTCAGTTGTAACAGAGTGATATGGATAGAGTGCTAGGCCTGTTGACAGGAAGACTGAATTTAAATCCCATTTCAAATACTTTCTAGTTATGTGATCATAGGCAAGTCACTGGGATATACCTCAGTTTTCTCATCTGTAACATTTGGATAAAAATAGAACCTACCTAAAGGAGTCATTATGAGAATAAAATGAAATAAAAGAACAACCTGTTTGATCTTTATTCCTTAGTAGGTAAGAGAGGAAAAGGAGAGAGGAAGAAAGAGAGCTCTTTCCCTCTTCTTCTCTTCTCTTCTCTTCCTTTCTCCTTTCGCTTCTCTTCCTTTCTCCTTTCTCTTCTCTTCTCTTCTCTTCTCTTCTCTTCTCTCCTCTCCTCTCCTCTCCTCTCCTCTCCTCTCCTCTCCTCTTCTCTTCTCTTCTCTTCTCTTCTCTTCTCTTCTCTTCTCTTCTCTTCTCTTCTCTTCTCTTCTCTTCTCTTCTCTCTCTTTCTCTTTCCCTTCTTTCCATCCCTCCCAAGAGACTATCATAAAAGCAGTTAGGTAGTGTAGTGGATAGAATACTTGGGATGGATTCGAGAAGATATGAGTTCAAATCCAGCCTTACTTCTTCCTATAAGCAAGTTTCTTAATCTTTGTCTGCTTTGGTTTCTTCAACTATAAAATGGAGATAATGATAATATCTACTTCTCAGTGTCAGTGTGGTTGTAAGGATCTAAAGATATAATAATTACATTTGGAAAGTACTTAACATGGTGCCTGGGACATAGTAGAGATTTAGTAAATGCATTTTCCTTCCATCACCTCTCCCCTGTCTCTCATGAATGAAACAATGTAGGGGAAAATTCAGAAAAGAAGTCATGATGGGATGTTACAGAAGAGGAATTCTGGATATTTGTGGGGAATTTGAGGGCTACAAAGTCTCTGAAGTCTTGAAATGGTTTACAAAAAATGGCAGATGGCATATTGAACTAGTTATTTGAAGACTTGAGAACAAGTTCAGATTCTGTCATTAACTTGTGGTACAGCCCTAACTTACTGTGGGTCCTTGATCAAATTAATTCACCTATCTTATCCTCAAGGTTCTCCTCTGTAAACTGAGGAGATGAGTCAACGTCAGAAGTCTGTAAACTTAAAATTTTTAATAGCTTCTTTTTAAGCCTTTATTTTCTTTCTTAGTAAGAACTCAGGAAGTCAAGGTCTAGGCAAATGAGGTTAAGTAACTTGCCCAGTGGCACACAGGTAGGAAAAATATAAGGACAGATTTGAACTCAAGTCCTCTTGACTCCAGGTCTGACACTCCATCCAGTGTGCCACTTAGCTGTCCCAATTATTTTTTAACATTATTCATTATTTCAACATAATAACATTCCCTTTTTATTGTATGCATTTTATTTTATACTTTTAAAAACATTATTCTATGAAGGCATCCTTAGGCTTCCCCAGTCTGTCAGAGGCTATGGATCCCACCATAAGCTAAGCACCCCTGGCCTAAGTGATCTTTACAATCCCCACTAGAATTTCTACAAAAGTCAATGGGAAGTAAGACAAGGTAGAATAATGAATGGCACACTTCCCTATTTCACAATATTGCCTAAGGCTACTCCTGCTGAGACCCTGAATTTTGTCATGCTGCTCCATCTCATGCTATTTGTATGAACAGTATTTTAAGCTTTTGAGGCTTATTAGAAATTAGTTAAAATTGCGAATTCAATTTAGATAGATGGTAACATTAGTAAGCTCTGCGGAGAGGGTTATTGTGTTAATGCCAGGGAAAGGCCCACTGGAGCTGGTCCAATTATTCAAATGAACAGGACTCCATTATCTATTTCTTTTGATAAGCATAGCACTGCTTTAATTGTTTAAAACCACTGAAGCTGTACTGTCTGGAAAGTGTTGTAGTCAGAAAACCAGGAGCCCTGCCTTCCTCATTACTTTGGCTGCTATTCAGCCTTGGCTAATGTGATTAAGAATTTTAGAGAGAAATTACTTTTAGGATGGATTAGGGAAGGGAGACTTAACACTCTCTTCTAATCCAAGTTCTGTATTTTAGTTTAGGGGGGACTTTTCCCATGAAAGAAATATTAACATCTTAGAGAAAAATTCAGAAAATGGTGAGATATGTTTAGAAAAAAAAAGAAGAAAAGGGACCCAGGTCAGTCCTGGGCATATACCAGGCACTCAGTAAATATTTGTTGTTTTTTCTTTAAATTGGGTTTTGTTGATGTTTCATTTCCAGAAATTAAATCTCCCAGTTTCATGCCACTCCTGGGAAGTGAACTCTCTCTTGTAACAAAGAAAAAGAATCAGTCAACTAACTATGAATTAATATAGTGATTGTCTCTAACAGTGCCTGCATTTTGACAAAATTCTGTACTGATTTACAATGGGTTTTTCTGAGATTATTACTGTTTCATTTACTTGGGTTTCAGCTCCTTTCCAGGCCTTTTCATTTATGTTAAAATGATCACTATATTTATTGTTATGGATCACCTTTATCCCTCAGCATCAGCTGAATGAATGAAAACAAGAAACTACACTTAAGAGTTTACAATGTAATACAGCTAGGTGACACAGTGGAGAGAACAATGAGCCTAGAGTCAGGAAGACCTGAGTTCAAATCAGACCTCAGACACTAGCTAATGTGGCCATGGGCAAGTCACTTAACCCTGTTTGCCTCCATTTCCTCATCTGTATAATGAGCTGGAGAAGGGAATGACAAACCACTCCAGTACCTTTTCCAAGAAAACCCCAAATGGGGTCATGAAGAGTCAGACACAATTGAAATAACAACAGTGTGCCCTAGCAGGGACTACTTTTTGTCTTTCTTGATATCTCTAGTGCTTAGTACTTGGCCCATAGTAGGCAGTGGGAATACAAATACAACATGAGACAGTCCCTTCCCTCAAAGAGCTTAGATTCAAATTGTTGTTGTTCTTGTTGTTGTTTCAGTCATAACCAACTCTTTGTGACCCCATTTGGATTTTCTTTAGCAAGATACTGAAGTGTTTTGCCATTTCCTTCTCCAGTTCATTTTACAAATGAGGAACTGAGGCAAACAGGGATAAGTGACTTGTCCAGGACCACACAGCTAGTAAGTCTGTATCTAAGGCTTGATTTGAACTCAGGAAGATGAGTCTACTTGATTCCAAGCCCAGGGCTCTATCTACTGTGCCACCTACTCAACGCCTAGATTCAAATAGGGGAAGACAAAATATATAGGGATGTAGCAGCCAGGGGAAGATCTTTTGATCTGGTGAGTCATGGCCCAGGGCAGTAGATTTAGTATGACCTTTACTGACATGGTAATAGCATTGATTTGTTTACTTTGCCCAGAACAAGAAATGAAAAGTGAGGTTGAGGAAAAGATAGAAATGAGTAGCAACAGGATAAGTGGCAAGATGGTGCTAGTAGATGCCTGGACAGAGTTGAAATCAAGATCTGGTCTAGAGTCACCTACATATAGTAGGTAAGGTGAGTTTACAGACTCACCAATTAAGTCAGGTTAGCTCCATGGCAGAAGACCCAAAGCTGAGTAGATTTACAATCCTGGGGACTGGGGGACCTTTAGGTCTGTGCTGTAGCAGGTTGGGAAAAGTGGGGCAAGTCAGCCAGTATCTCTACTAAATGCTACCTTGTGTTAGGCACTGTGATCTCTTCTGGGGATAGAAAGGAAGGCAAAAACAACCCTGCCCTCAAGGAGCCCACAGCTTAATTAATAGAGGAAACAATATCCAAATAGATAGATAGAGGATAAACTAGCTTGGAGAAAAGACACTAATCTTAAGGAGAGCTGAGGAAGACTTCTTGTAGAAGGTAGGATTTTAGCTGGTATATGAAGGAAGTCAGCAGACCAGTGAAAATGGGCAAAGCTGGGGGATGGAGTGATGTGTGCAAGGAACAGTAAGGGAAGCCAGGGTCTTTGGGTTGTACAATACTTACAGTGAAGAAAGTATAAGAAGACTGGAAAGGTAGAGGGAGTACGGGCACAAAGCTTGTTAAATGTAAACAGAAACATTTATATTTCATCTTTAATGTAATAGGATGGCACTGAGGTTTATCACTGGGGAAGGGGGAAAGGGATATGGCCAGACACACACTTTAGGAAGATCGATGGGCTAGAGTAAGGAAACATGAGGCAGAAAAACCAGCCAGCAGGCTATTATGGCAATCGTTCATGCATGAGGTAATAAGGACCTTTGCCAGGGAGATGGTAATATCAGAAGAGAGTAGGAGGCACACATCCAAGAGCGGATTTGCTAAGGTTAAAATGACAGGACTTGGCAACAAGTTAAATTTGCAGAGTGACAGGGAGTAAGAAATCTAAGATGGCATCTAAGGTGGGAGCCAGGACAAGTGAGAGAATTGTGTCCTCAATAGCAATTGGCAAATTAGGAAGATGGAAAGATTAAGATGAGGGTGGAGCAGGCAGAAAAGATAATGAAGTTGATTTTGGACATGTTGAGTTAAAAATATCTGTAAGACATAACACTTTCTCCCATTTATCTTACATAATTTATTTGCATATAGTTGTTTCCATTCATGTGAGTTCCTTGAGAGCAGGAATTGTTCTTTCTAAAGGCAGCTAGGTGATACAGTGGATAGAGTCAGGTCTCCTTTATTTTAAATCTGGCCTTAAACACTTACTAGCTACGTGACCCTAAACAAGTTGCTTATTCTCTCTCAATTTCCTCAAATGTAAAATTAGAATCATATTAGTACCTACCTCCCAGGATTGTGGTAAGAATCACATGAGATAATGTTTTTCAAACATTTAGCACAGTGTCTGGTTTATAGTAAGTGTCTAATAAATGCTTATTCCCTTCACCTTTTTTCCCCTTTCTTTGTAATCCGCTGTGCTTAACACAATACCTGTCACACAGTGTACCCTAATAAATGTTTTTTGACTTAATTAGGTTCTTCTCTGGGCTTATGAAAAATTGGACAGTCCATATCCTCAAGAAACTTAAAATCTTATCAGTTGAAACTATATGTATAGAGTATAATTATATTCAAAATATATGCAAAGTAAAAACAAGGCAATTTCCAGTGTGGAGGTGTCATCCTTTGGGGAATGAGCATAATATAATGATTTAGTGGCAATAATAAATCAGTCTCTTAATTGGTGATAAGAGAGAGCCATGCCCTTTTGTGGCCATATAGCTGAATACAAGACAAAATAATGATGCCACAATGCTTTGTTTACTCTCACACTTAAAAGTACTCTTGGTGTCTTTTATTTTTTTTTTTCTGTTTCATCTTGTATATTTTTAATTCCAAAATTCAATTAACATGGATCAAATATCTCCTAGATGTCTTCATGAGATATTATTTTTTTACTTTTTTTAAACATTTATTAATTCGTTTTTAACATGGTTACATGATTCATGCTCCTACTTTCCCCTTCACCCCACGCACTCCCCCCACCCATGGCCGATGCACATTTCCACTGGTTTTATCATGTGTCATTGATCAAGACCTATTTCCAAATTGTTGATAGTTGCATTGGTGTGGTAGTTTTGAGTCTACATCCCCAATCATGTCCACCCCAACCCATGCATTTAAGCAGTTTTTTTTTCTTATATGTTTCCTCTCCTGCAGTTCTTCCTCTGAATGTGGGTAGCGTTCTTTACCATAAATCCCTCAGAACTGTCCTGTGTCATTGCATTGCTGCTAGTACAGAAGTCCATTACATTCGATTTTACCATAGTATATCAGTCTCTGTGTACAATGTTCTTCTGGCTCTGCTCCTTTCGCTCTGCATCAATTCCTGGAGGTCTCTCCAGTTCACCTGGAACTCCTCCAGTTTATTATTCCTTTGAGTATTCCATCACCAGCATATACCACAATTTGTTCAGCCATTCCCCAATTGAAGGACATACCCTCCTTTTCCAGTTTTTTGCCACCACAAAAAGCGCAGCTATAAATATTTTCATACAAGTCTGTTTATTTATGATTTCTTTGGGGGTACAAACCCAACAATGGTATGGCTGGATCAAAGGGCAGGCATTTTTTATAACCCTTTGAGCATAGTTTCAAATTGCCAGCCAGAATGGTTGGATCAGTTCACAACTCCACCAGCAATGCATTAATGTCCCAATTTTACCACATCCCCTCCAGCATTCATTACTCTCCCCTTCTTTCATTTTAGCCA
>NC_058130.1:385461146-385537330 GCF_016433145.1 Gracilinanus agilis
ATTCGTTTTTAACATGGTTACATGATTCATGCTCCTACTTTCCCCTTCACCCCACGCACTCCCCCCACCCATGGCCGATGCACATTTCCACTGGTTTTATCATGTGTCATTGATCAAGACCTATTTCCAAATTGTTGATAGTTGCATTGGTGTGGTAGTTTCGAGTCTACATCCCCAATCATGTCCACCCCAACCCATGCATTTAAGCAGTTTTTTTTTCTTATATGTTTCCTCTCCTGTAGTCCTTCCTCTGAATGTGGGTAGCGTTCTTTACCATAAATCCCTCAGAGCTGTCCTGTATCATTGCATTGCTGCTAGTACAGAAGTCCATTACATTCGATTTTACCATAGTATATCAGTCTCTATGTACAGTGTTCTTCTGGCTCTGCTCCTTTCGCTCTGCATCAATTCCTGGAGGTCTTTCCAGTTCGCCTGGAACTTCTCCAGTTTATTATTCCTTTGAGTATTCCATCACCCGCATATACCACAATTTGTTCAGCCATTCCCCAATTGAAGGACATACCCTCCTTTTCCAGTTTTTTGCCACCACAAAAAGCGCAGCTATAAATATTTTCATACAAGTCTATTTATTTATTATTTCTTTGGGGGTACAAACCTAACAATGGTATGGCTGGATCAAAGGGCAGGCATTTTTATAGCCCTTTGAGCATAGTTTCAAATTGCCAGCCAGAATGGTTGGATCAGTTCACAACTCCACCAGCAATGCATTAATGTCCCAATTTTACTACATCCCCTCCAGCATTCATTACTCTCCCCTTCTTTCATTTTAGCCAATCTGCTAGGTGTGAGGTGATACCTCAGAGTTGTTTTGATTTGCATTTCTCTAATTATTAGAGATTTGGAACACTTTCTCATGTGCTTATTGATACTTTTGATTTCTTTACCTGAAAATTGCCTATTCATGTCTCTTGCCCATTTATCAATTGAGGAATGGCTTGATTTTTTATACAATTGATTTAACTCCTTGTATATTTGAGTAATTAGACCTCTGTCAGAGTTTTTTGTAATAAAGATTTTTTCCCAATTTGTTGTTTCCCTTCTGATTTTGACTACATTGTTTTTGTTTGTACAAAAGCCTTTTAGTTTAATATAATCAAAATCATTTAATTTACATTTTGCAATTTTCTCTAACTCTTGCTTGGTTTTAAAATCTTTCCTTTCCCAGAGATCTGACAAGTATACTATTCTGAATAGTGTCTTGGTGTCTTTTAAATGAAAGCGTAATGAATCACATTTTGAAGTTTCCAAAGTGTTCTGTTTAGAACAATTCTATGGGGTATTTGCAGTGAAAAAGCATTATTCTCATTTTATATATAGAGAGTGTGATATATTGAAAAGAATCCTGAATTAGGAGTCAGAGGATGAGAATTCAAATTCCAGCTAAAATCTTTTAACCTCTTGGGCCCATGTTTCCTCATCTGTTAAAGATGAGTAGTAGATGACCTCTGAAGCCCCCTTTTAATGCTAAATCTATTGGCCTAGATAATGAAATAGAGTCTTATAGAGGTTAAGTTGTTTGCCCATCATTATACATCTAAGGAATCATAGTCATAATTTTTTAATTTGGAACCAGAAGGGACATTGGAAATTGTCTAGTTCAGTCCTCTCATTTTCTAAATGAGTGAACTGGGATTCAGAAAGCAGAAGTGACATGTCCACAACCACACAAGGGATCTGTATTCCATGCAGAATCCAAATGAAGATACATGGAATGATATAGAGATTTTGGAATTCTTCTTCCAAAAGAAGAAAAAGAGGATTAGACTGAAGAAATGGTCTTATGTTTACAAAAAAAAGAAGCAATTGTTAAACCGTACGAAAAAATGACTCATGCTCAATTGAAAGAAGCTGAAGTTAATTACAATGATGAAGCTATGAGCACTATGGAAACTTAGAGACAGAAGTGTTTGCAGGAATGGAAATCTATTCAGAAAACATAAAAATTGGGGAACTAAGAGAAATTTCTGGTGACCAATATTTGAAGGAAGTTATGAGTGCAGAAAGAGATATCTGATTTGTAATCCACTTATATAGATCAAAAACATAAATGGAAACTAGCAGAACTTAAAGTGACTGAAAAAAATCTTTAAAAACAGATTGAAGATAAAATGATATCTTCTTTTGGAAACAATTCTGTTTATGATGACAGTAACAGTTCAAGCAGTGAGAGTGATGAGACTAAACTCCTTAAAATATTTAATAAATGGCTTTCTACTGTTATAAAAATAAAGGTGACTCTCTAAGTTTCCAACACCACTAACTCTAAATCCAGAGGTCTACTGCTAGATCAGGAACATGAGTCAAGAACCAAATTGTGACCTCCCAACTCCAGATCCTTTTTCACTTTCCAGGCTAATATATTTTACCAGAATAAAACATAAAAGCATATTTACCTGATTCACTTATTTTCATTTGTCTAGGGCAGTGAAGGGCAAACTATGGCCCATGGGCCAGATGTGGCCCCACTGAAATGTTCTATCCAGCCACGTGACATTATTCCTAATCTGACGATTACGAGTAGGATACAATACAATGAAACTTCAAAAGAGTTGCCTTAGAAACAGACTGACAAATGAGCATTTCTTTTCCTTTGGCCTCCTCTTTAAAAAGTTTGCCCATCACTGGGCTAGGGCATAGAAAAAGGGAAGGAAAATCAAATGAGATATTAATAAAAATAATATCATGTTTTTCTCCCTTAGTATCAACTGATACAAACTTTTAAGTAATTTTTCTGTGGAAATGTGACCACCTCACTCCCCAACAGTCCCCTATAAATCCTAGAATGTCATGGATAGAAAGAACCTTATAGATCATTTTCCAGGTAAGGAAACTGAGGCCAGGTTAGGGAAAGTACCTTACTCAATGGCATCCAACCAGTTAGTGAGAGAGCCATGTAGTGAAACCTGAATATCTTCCTTGAGAGCAGAGACTATTTAGGTTTTTGACTCTTTAACACTATATCTATGTCTTAAATCTAGACATTCTGATGATAAACTCAGGGATATTCTTACTACGGGGTAATTATTTGTCTTGTTTTAACTTCCCTTTATTCTTAGAAGAATTAATTTGCTCTGACTCTGGGCACATTATGAAAAAGAATACTGTACTTTAAAATGAATCCGAAACCTTCTGGTAGTGCTGAGTTTCCTTGACATTCTAAATTTGTGAATGAAAGAAGGACATTGCGAATGTGATTTTTAAAGGTCAACTCATTATGGTGCACAGTCTTGCAATCATCACATTACTTTTAAATATTTGACATTTTACTTACTCACAACCATTGAATAGACACATGTCGGAAATTTCTTTTCTTCCATTTTTGATTAACAGGATTAATCATCTCTTCCTTTGGTGGTTGCAAATATCTCTTCTAACTATATAGCTTACAGTGTTTCAGGGATATGTCAATACTAAGATATCATGGCCATCTCCTGATTTGGTGATATTTCTCTAACCCTAGCTCTAAGTTGCTGCCTTCCAACATTATTTCCTTATCTACATATACCTGCATCTTTCTAAAATTCTTCCCTTACAATACACATAGATTAAAAGTCAATTATGTGATTAACCTAAATCTTAGCCCTTATGAGCTCACTTAGTTTGTAATGGCTGAGTGACTAGAAACGCTCCATTTGACTCTTAGAAGCTGGGATGTGCAGATGCCATCTTTAGTGCCACCAGTGGCTCCTGTCAGTACAGAGGCGAGGGCTATTTGTATGCCTGCATCACTGTTGCAGAGGAATTCTCCTTGAGGGGTGGGGAAGAGAGAAAGAAGATGGTTTGGGAAAAAAGAATGGCAGTGGTTACATAGCCAGGAAAAAGAATGTCACAGCCACATATGCCTAACAATATTAACTTCAAAGCCACTCTACTACTCATTCTCCCTATTTTCTCAAAACAAATAACAAAGAGCTCAGAAAATGCTGCTTTCAGAAGATGTATATGAACTGAAGCAAAGTGAAGTAAGGAGGACTAAGAAAACATAAAACATAATGACTGGAAACAATATCAACATCAATAATAAACCTGGAAACTGAATGTTGTGAAACTATGTAATAGTCAAGTATAGCACTAGAGAAGAGAGAAGAAAAGGAAACTCCCTCCCTTATTTGAGGAAGTGGGCAACTACTGGTTTGGAACATTCCTTATACTTTCACATTCAGCTGATTTGTTGCTTCGTTTTGCTCAATTATTTTTTCCCTATTTTTTCCTTTTGTTCTTGCTTCCAAAGGATAGCTCTCTGTAGAGGAGAAAAGGGAACTATAAAGCCAAAAGATATCCTTCCCCACAAAAAAGATTGAGAAAAAATATCCCAACCATACAAAGCATACAATAATGATAAGAGTTCATATTTGTCTAAGGTCCTGTATACCTTATCTCATTTGAGTCCCACAATATCTTTGTCAGTTCAGTGCTATTATCTTTAATTCCATTCTGCAGATGAGGAAACTGAAGCTTAGAGATATGATGTGATTTGTCATTGATGAGATAGCTAGGAACAAGAGAGGTAGAATTTGAACCTAGGTCTTCCTTACTCCAAGTTCAGCTTCTCTAATCCCCATGCCATTCTGCTTCCAGCTCTTTGTGCCCATGCTTAGTGCCCAGCAAAGTCGACATTCAAACTAAAAACCATCCAATGCCAACCCTAAAGTTACTTTCCCATGCCCTTAGATGGACTTAGGGAGATATTTACAGCTATATTCCATCTTAGATAAAAAATATTCAGATGCATAGCATCTTCTGTACCTGAAAAAGAACATTATGCATGCAGCCCTCTTGAGAAAATGATGTGGTGTGACATCAGGACTGAAATGGGATTGCCATAATAACACCCTAAGAAAGGGACAACGATGTGTTTGCTTTTAAAACATAATAATCAAAATATGGGCTGCCACCAAATGTACAGATAGCAGGAGATCTATTGGAAAAGATCAGTATACAAAATTATATACAATAATTGTTTTACAAAACTGCTTTTATGTTTAATATTTTACTCTGAAAGTTAACATATATGTGACATATACACATATATGTATATATGCACATATATTTTTAAATGTGCATAAAGAAGTATCATTGATTTTTACTATTGCTGCTCTTTTTGTAATATTTGCTGTGGTTCTCTTCTTCCTAGTCTTCCTATGGGGCTAGTTTCACTATCTTGACTATTCAAGATTTGCTTCTAGGCCATGTTCATATTTTTGTAGCATGCCAGATTGGAGGTGTGGATGGAAAGAAAAGCGAGACCCTTCTTGAGGGTTGCTGGAAACTAAAAAGTAAGAATTTGAAGCTTCCTGAGGGTGGACTCTGTTTTGTCTTTGTCCTAGCACAGTGCCTAAAATATAGTTAGCATTTAATAAATATTCGATGGTTACCAACAATTTGGAAATAGGTTTTGATCAAGGACACATGACAAAACCAGTGGAAATGTGTGTCGGCCATGGGTGGGAGGAATGCAGGGGGTGAAGGGGAAAGTGGGAGAATGAATCATGTAACCATGTTAAAAATGAATATTAATAAATGTTTAAAATTTAAAAAAAATATTCGATGTTTGAAATGAAGCAAGAAAGCCCATAATGTACATTATGTATAATAGTAAAGGCATACCTTTTCCAATGTTGTAATTTGGTTCTAGGGTTACATGGCAGCTTATAGCAGGGAGACAGGAGGTCTGAGAAAGCCACCAAGAGCAACTTAAGGGAACCCTGTATAATGGAAGGATTTATTAGGTTCAGATCCCACTTTTGCTGCTTATTAACTGTGTTAACTTGAGCAGGTCACTCTACCCCTGTGAGCTTCTGTTTCCTCATCTTTAAAATGAAGAGGAGGATGGGGGCAGCTAAGTGGTTCAGTGGCTAGAGATCCAGATTTAGAGACGAAAGGTCCTGGATTCAAATTTGGCCTCAGACACTTCTGTGACTCAGACACACGCTGTGAGCCTGGGCAAGTCATTTAATCTCCGTTACCTAACCCTTACCCCTCTTCTGCCTTAGAACCAACACTTAGTGAGACAGAAGGTAATAATAATTAATTAAGTAAATTAAGTAAGTAATTAAGTAAAAATTAAAAATTATTCTATTAATAATAAAGTAAAAAAATAATAATCAAGTGAGGAGGGCGGACTAAAGAATTCCTGAGGTCTTTTTTTCAGATTGAATGCCTATGGCCCATTTATAATCTCTCCCAGTAGGATATGTGTTTGGAACCATTTCTCCAATTAGATAATAATTACTGAGGAAGCAGGCTGAAGAGCATTTTGACTCAGCTGATCAATTAGCAAGTGTTTGGTAAACACCTACCTGCCAGGCACTATGCGAGGAGCTACGGATATAAAAGATGAAACAGTGTCTACTGCAAATTGTTTCAGTTCTAATGGAGGAGATATTATCTGTCATATCTGTATACATGCATGTGGATACATACAAATATGGATGTGTATAATATATTTGGATGCATATATATGTATGGATGCATGTATATAGAGTTATAGATAAGCATTTTATATGTGATGTATATATTAATATGTCTATTGATATGATGTGTACACACAAACATGCGTGTATGTATATGTTTGTGTGTACATATATGTGTGTGTATGTGTTATATATGATGTAAATATGTGTGTATAGAAATATATGCTTGTAAGTATATATATTATATATTATATGTATTATGTGTGTATATATCAATATGTATGTGTAGGTATATGTGTGTGTATCTGTGTGTATTAAATGTGATACACATGGGTGTATACATGAATATAGGTGAGTATAGACCAGTGTGTGTATACGTTATATTATATTATTATATAGGATATTATGTTATTATGATATACATTATATAATTATATAGTATTACATATGATATATGTGTGTATAAACATGGATGCATGTATATAAAATTATAAAAATACATAGGCTAAATATAGTGTTCCAAATACAGACACATACAAAGTAAATAAATGCCGGGTGGTTTGGGGGGGAGGACACCAGCAGCTGAGGTGCTAGAGCTGTGTCTTACAGAAAGAGAAGGGACCCAGGTCTGGATCACTCTGGAAGGAGCCGGGCACATCCAGGAGTCTGGGTACAAGTTCCATGGCTACTTGAATTTTAGTTATTGATTCTTAGTTGGTGGCAGGGTTGGGGTTTCAACTATGCATCAAGAGGTTCCTGCTAGCCAGGAAAGGGCAGCCCCAGCCAGCGTGCCACTCGTGCTAGTGTTTGCAGCACCGGTTAGTAAGCACACTAACTGACCGGCTGATGTCCTCTTTGATATTAGTGTAAATATCACTTATTTCTCTTGCTACCATCACAAGAGCCCTTATTGTAGCCCCAAATGTTATGGAACAGTGAAGTGAAAAAAGAACTTTGGAAGAATATAGAGTCAAAGGCTCAGCACTGTTCCCAACGATTGACTCATTTCTTTGGAAATTTTCTTTCCCTTCAGATGGTTGGCTGTGACTATGAAATTGATTCCAACGCCACTGAAGACCGCTGCGGCGTGTGCCTGGGAGATGGCTCTGCCTGCCATACTGTGAAGAAGATATTCAAACAGAAAGAAGGATTTGGTAAAATTAAAAAATAAAAATGAGACCGAGGAGAGTGGGGATAAAACAGTGATTAACTAATATTTCCACCACCACAATCTGATTTACTAAGAATAATAACTAGGACATTTACTTATTTTCAGTAGACTAGAATGAGGACTCAGAGTCCAGATTATAAGAAATTGCCATTTGAAATCTTTTTAACTTAAATTTATTTATTGATTTTCTACATTAAAATGCCCAGGTGAACGTTACTAAAAAGATCCTGCTAATATGCAAATATGTAAGTGACCTCTATCTGCCCTCTTGTGGGCACCTGTCCTTCCCCAAAAAGTTTCTGCTTTTATTTGCTTGGGTAAGTCACTTTACCATTCCGAACCTTGATTTCCTCATCTGTAAAAGATGGGATTTGGACTACATCATATCTATTGCCATTTCCAGTTCTAGGGTCATATTTTTCTGTGACCTCCTCTCAATCCATTCTACCCTACTTTTGTCTTCCCCATCCCCTTTTTTTCATTGACTTGCTTTAGCTAAGTCATTCTCTAGAGAGGTATCATGGGATAGTGGATAGAACAATAGATTTAGCTGGAGTTCAGATCCAACCTGTGATATTTGTTAGGTGTGGGACTCTCATTGAGGCATACATTCAGCTTCTTGGAACATCAATTTCAAAATCTGTAAAATGATAGGGTTGTGGATAATCCTTAGGTCCCAAGGGTGGAAGGAGAAAGCTCAACCACTTCTCCATATTACGTCACTTCAATTCAGATTTTCCTTAAAAGAATATAGTCAAACTACTGCCTTAGCTTTAAGACTGTCTTTTTGGAAACCCTATATTCTTTGGAGAGAGGATGAGAATAACACAAACTCAAGGCCAACTCTTAAGACAAGAATGTTTAGTGGGGGAGGAGGGCAAAACAAGAGAGGTAAGGTAGTTTGTGTATGTTTGTGTGTGTGTGTCTGTGAGTGTGTGTCTGTGTGTGTGTCTGTGAGTGTGTGTGTGTGTGTGTGTGTGTGTGTGTGTGTAGGAGATCATTGGATTATTATTATAGAGACAGAAGGCATCATTTAACCCAACTTTTGCTTTTTATGGATGAGGAAACTGAGGCTGCTGGAGGCAAAATTACCTGTCTAGCCCATAGAAGAATCAAAAATTGAACTCAAGTCCTCTTAACCCCAATCTAGCCATTTTGCCAGGATACTATCCTGTCTTTATTGTTGGATACCAACTAAGGAAGGTTGTTGTACTGTGTACACTCAAAAGACGGTCCCAAATATAAAAAGGAAACAATGATCTAGTCCCTGCTCTGGCATTAGTTTTTTGTGTCCTAATTGAGTAAATATCTTTGGACTTTGATTTCCTCATTTATTAAAAAAGAGAAGCAGCTAGAAAGGAGTGGTCTCTGTCTTACATATGACGAAATTTAGTTAAATCCCATATAATTCAAAGCAGCTTCACTCTTTAGTTGGTCAGAGAGTCTATTGCTCTTTAATTTTTGTCTTGAAAAAGGGATATTTTGAATCTGGTTAACTTTTCAATCCATGCTTTCTGATTTTTGAATTTTGAATTAATTAGGCTTCATAGGATGAAATTGGATTGCTTTATTATCAAATGATCATTGGACCCATGAAAAATGTCCATTGGGAGAATCATATTGGAATTACTTCACTGACAGATTCATCCTGGCTGAAACATAGCCCTTGAATTACTTAATAGGGGTAGAGTAATCCAGTATTCTTAAAATATTTCATGATGATTCAAATGCTTTTCAGTCCTTTCAAAAAGCTCCCATTCTATGAATAATTTCAATTTTTTTTTTGCATTGTGACTTTAATTAATTGAATTACCCAAAAAATGGTTTGGAGGTTTAGAAACAATTAACCTTTGTTTTCTTTCCTTTCTTCTTTGAGATTAAGCCCTTTTGTAATAGTTGAGGCAATGAAGCACAGTGGGTAAGAAAACTGTCCTAGAAATGGGAAGACCTGAATTTTTTCCTGCCTCATACATATCCTGGCTGTGGGACCTTGGACAGGTCACCTGACCTCTCAATACCCCAGGGAAACTATAGGTTTAGGACAATTTCTGGTCTATATTAAAAGAGGGTGTCTTTTCACTAAGGCTTCCCTACCAATGAAATCATAGGTATAGGGATGGGATGGGGGGAGGAACCCTCTTAATATTAGAGTTAAAACATTGAAAACCAAATTAACAATCTAAGAAGCCATGATCTTTATCCCTTCAAACTCTTAGGAAACCAGCCTCATTGGTATCTGGCTTGATTTCTCACAGCCTTTGATGTTTGCATCAAGATCTTAGATCTCTCTGGCTTGCTTGTCCCTTTTGGTTTGATACCTTCACAGTGGTTAAGGCTTTTTGTCCTGTGTGGTTCCTCTTTCAGTTTCTTGTTCAATTGCCACCTAGAATACTGGAGACAGCTTTTTCTTTTCACTGAGTTGCAGGTGCTTTAAACTATTTCTGCACTTATACATGTCGGACTTCTTGCCCAATCAAACAGGATAATATGGAGAAATCTTTTTATAAAGTGGCTTGGAGCAGACATCTACCTTGGGCTCAAAAATCATTCATCCTGGCTGTCAATATTGATTATATTGCCAGATTGTCACTTCCTCTTAAGCTGAGTAAATATAGTCTTAAATATTATGTGTTACTGTAGAAACCATATGCTAACAACCAACTCATCCTTACACATACACGCAAATATATGGAAGGGAAAGCAATTTGTCCCTGTTTAAAAAAATGGCAGGGGGCTTTCCTAAATTCGTAGTTTCCTTATTAAGTCACTAATATAACAATTTCAATTGACTACAAAGGAAAATGCCTTTCCTGGATCCTGAGAACACTGATCATCTATACCATATGTTTGGGTACTTAGCTGCTGTCTTGTGTTGTTATCTTGTTTCCTCTCTTTGTATATCTTATCTTTTCATCTTACGTAGAACTGTAAGTTCTATGATGGAAGAGACTGTCTCCTGGGTGTGTTTTGCCTTGTGTTTCAACTTATATTAGGGAGGCAGCATGGTATAGATCAGTGGTTCCCAAACTTTTTTGGCCTATTGCCCCCTTTCCAGAAAAAATATTACTTAGCCCCCTGGAAATTAATGTTTTTATTTTAATAGCAATTAATAGGAAAGATAAATGCACCTGTGGCCATCACCACTCTCCTGGATCGCTGCAGCACCCACCAGGGGGCGGTGGTGCCCACTTTGGGAATCACTGGAAAGATAGTTAGACCTGGAGTCAAGAAGACCTAGGTTCAAATCTAGCTTTATACTTATTAATTGGGTGATTGGGCAAATCTCTTTACCTTTCTGGGGCTCAGTTTTCTCATCTGTAAAATGAAGACAATAATGGAATTTACCTCACAGGATTGTTGTGTCAAATGAAATTATGTACGTGTGTATACATATACATATATAGAGAGTGTGTATGTATACATGCATATATATATACACTTACATGTATATACACAGATATTCCCTATTCTATATGCATGTTTGTAGGTTTGTACACTTGTGTTCACATATAAAGAGCTCTGCAAAGTTTATAGTACTACAAATAATGTATATTAACTATTATTATTATTGTTATTTCTACTGTATCCCTAAAACATATGATACCAGGCAGAGCACAGAATAGATCCTAGAAACATTTAAAGCAGAAGAAAACCCTCTACCTCAAACCCCAAACCTATTCTTCATTCTCACTTTGACTTCCAATCTCAAAAAACCAGGTTTTTTCCCAGAACACCCAAAGTTCTCTTCCCTATACTGTCTGCATTCACCTTCCTTTCCCACCTTGACTCCTTAGTGAACCACACTATCCTCTTGAGTCCCTTGTCCCTTTATCCTATTGCCAAGCTTTTCCTGCTGAATCCCAGCCTTGATTAATTCCCATCATCCACTATCTTTGCTCCTTAGCTCCTATTCATATGCTGTTGGTTGAACATTCTTGGAGAGAATCATGAAATTACTAAATGGATCCCCACCAAATTTGTTATATAATTTCAACTAGGCTCTCACTGTAGCAAGGCAATCCTTTTATACTTCCCTAAATGATCCTATCCAACTAACCACAGAAACTATTTTAAAAAACAAACAACTCTTACCTTTTGTCTTAAAAGCAATACTGTGTGTGTTGGTTCCATTGGGGTTAAGTGACTTGCCTAGGATCACATAGCTAGGAAGTGTCTGAGGCCAAATTTGAACCCAGGACCTCCCATCTCTAATTCTGGCTCTCAATCCACTGAGCCATCTACATACATACCCCAACTACAGAGACTTTTCAAAACTTTTCCATTCTGATAGACCATAGCTGCCCAGTCTGCTTCCCCATTCCAATCAGAATTCCCAGCCTTGCTTGATAAGCCTTCTAATAATACCTGATCTTAAACATCTTACTAATTTATCTACAACAGTGGAGATGGGTCCAGCCTCTTATAAGATTGTTGTCATGGATGAGGTAACCTGGATTGCCTCTATTGGTTCAGGTGAGATTACTTGGGCTAACCTCATTGGATGACCCTAGGGTGGGGAGGAAACTTCATCTCTGGGATGGAGGTAGGGGGAAGTTCCCAGGCTAATGGTCAGTGATACAAGAGGTCATTTGTCCAAGTCTGACCAAGAAGTCCTGGTGTTCTGCCAGGTGTTTCTGGGCAGTTTCTGTCCCAGGCTTGGGCAGGTACTTGGGGAAGAGGGAGAGACAAATTAATTTTGGTAGGAATTGGGAGGATAAAGGGGGCTATGGTCCCATGGTCTATCACATTTTTCTTCAAAACTCCCATAAATCCACCTCCTAACTCTATTTTCAGCTGAGAATATGACCCTATATTTTGATGAAAAAATTGAGACCATTCTTTAAGAGCTCCCACTTCTCCCCTCCTACTTATCTCCTTATCACTGAGCTTTCTCCTGCCACTATCTCCTCTTACACCCCTATCTCTCATGAAGAAGTGGTGCTTCTCCTTGCCAAGGCAAACTCTGCTACATGCACAAGTGATCCCAATCCATTATGTCTTCTCCAGGATATTGCTTCCTCTATCATCCCAACTCTTTTGCTAATTTTCATTTGCTCACTCTCTACTGACTGTTGCCCTACTGTCTCTAAACATACACATACCTCCCTTATCCTCAAAAAATTCCCACTTATTACATCTATTTCAGCTGTCATTTCACATCTCTTCTCAAATCATGTACAACCTTCAATAAACTTCAATTCTTTCCTATTAACCTCCCAAATCAAGTAGAAAATCCTCTGTTTGACAATTCAAGTCTTTTGTGACTTAGCCCCCTATGACCTCTTCTGATTTCTCAGACCTTACTCTCTCTAAGTGCTCTTCAATCCAGGGCTATTGATTTCCTGACTGTACCTTGCATTAGACACTTGACCCCTCAACTCCAGTCATTTTCATTGGTTATGCCCCCTATGACTGGAATGCTCTCCCTCTTCATCTCTATCTCCTAAATTCCTTCTTTTAAGTCCTGCTAATATCCTATCATCTACAAGAATCCTTTCCTGATCTTTTTAATCCTAGTTCTCCCCAACTATTGAATATCTCTAGCTTATCCTTTTATGTACTTTGTATATAATTGTTGATATGTTGTCTCCCCTTTTATACTGTAAATTCCTTGAGAAGAGGGACCTTTTTTCTTCCTTTATTTGAATTTCCAGCCCTCATTGAAGTGCCTAACACAGAGTAGGTGTCTAAATGCCTGTTGTCTGACTACCATAGAAAATCCCCACATTTTAAAGATGAGGACACTGAGGTCCAAGAGATGAAGTAACTTTCTTGAGGTGACAGAGCAGGGCTTTGTATCAGGTTCTTCTATACAAGTTTAATATATAGTAAGTTCCAATAAGAAAATTTCAAGAAAGTGATCAAGTTTTAATTCAGAATAAGAGTAAAGTCAAATTGATGACTGGGTGCCATTTTACATTTTCTTTGGTAACCTGGGTCATATTTTTTTAATCATTTACATCTTGCCTTTGATTGGCTAGAATATTATTATTCTCTTTCAACATGCACAACCCTAACCAGCTTCAGGAATCTTAGGAGCCCTTTCAAAGAAGTTAAATATTTTTCAACCATCTCCAAGCTATCTGGATCTTCAGATACTCTTCTCTCCTTCCCCATCAAGGCTGTATTGTGTTTTGTTTTGTTTTATAATCTATGCTCTATGGTGAATGGTGGGAATCATTTCTAAAAGATGCCAAGCTGTTTCCCTGACATGGATAAATAGATGCTCCATTGACCTTTAAAGGTCATTGTCTTGGAATTGGATTATGGTTTACCATGGCATGTTGTCAAGCAGTGTGCTTTTTAAGGCCAGAATAATCCAGTCTTTGGACATTAGAAGGTTGCCTTTTGTTTCAGTGGTTATATATCAAACATCCAAGAACATTATTTTGCTGAATTAGCTAGCTCATCAGGACCACAGAGAGATGGTCTTTGCATTATTTTTATTATTATTATGAAAGTGCAACAAAGCAGCCAGAAACAAATTAGCTTGGTTGCCAAGAATAGAATAGAAACCCCTCACCCCTACTCCCACTCTACCTCAAAGTTTTTCTTATGCCTTAGGGAAAATATAGGACTAGAAGATCAATTCTAACCAGATATCAAAGTCATCCACCTACAAATTTCACCCACCCTACTTTTCCAACCTGATCTCCCAAAATTCACCTTCATTCTCCAGACAAATGTGACCACTTATTCCCTCAACTTGCTTCTTGCCTTTATGGTTTTTACTACCCCCTTCTTTGTAATGCCTTTTCTCCCATTTCTGCCTAGCTGATTCCATTTCTTCAACGATTGAACTCAAATACCATCTCCTCTTGAAAGTCAGTCATCCCCGCTCTACACAAGTCATTTTTCTTTCCCAAAACTTACCACAGCACTATATACCTCTATTGTATATTTAATCTCATAATAGTTACTTGTATAGTTCATCTTACTTTTCTATTAAATCGTGAGGATCACAAGGACAAGAAATAGTGTCTTCTTTCTATCACTCACAATACTTTGTATGCCGAATGGTTGTTCAATGTATGTTTCTCACCATTTACTTTACCGCTCAGAATGTTTCCTCAGATGTAAAATGGGAGTAATTGTAATTGTACTCCCTGTCACATGTGGTCATTGTGAGGAAATCACTTTGTAAACTGTAAGTCAATCAATAAGCCTTTATTAAATGCCTACCCAGATACTATGATAGGTACCAGGGATCCAAAGAAAGAAATTAAAGTCTGTGACCTCAAGCAAGGATTATACATTTAATCAGGAGAGACAATACATATACATATAAATATATACGAAATATAAACAAAATAAATACAAGGAAATTTGTGGAGGGGGCCTCAGGGAAAATGGCCTTTGAAATGAGCTTTGAGAAAAACTGGGATATATAGAGGCTGAGAATATAATAATAATAATAACTAACACTCATTATATGCTCAGCTCTTTACAATTATTATCTAATTTGATACTTAATAATCCAGGGAGGTAGATATTATTCTCATTTTACAGATGGAAAACTAAGGTAAAGAGAATTTAAGTGACTTGCCCAGGTCATACAAATAGTAAGTGTCTGTGGCTGAATTTTAACTCAGGTCTTTCTGACTCCAGGTTCAGCATTCTATGTAGTAGTGCCAACATGGGGATGTTCCATGCACAAAAACAGGACCCAGAATGTTGTCTTTGTAGAAACAATCAGAAGGCTCTTTTGACCAGTCCACAAAAGGTAATTCTGTATCCTAAAGCTGGCAAAGTAGATTGGAACCAGCTGGTAAAGGGCTTTGACTGTCAAAAAGGAGTTTGTTTATGAACCTAGAGGCATTATGAAGCTCCTGAGGTTTATTGATTCCAGAGTGACATGGATAGACATGTACTTTAAAAAGACCACTTTGGATAGAAATGTTTGCAAGATGGATTAGAGAGGAGAGATACCTGAGACAGAGAAAACATTTAGGAGCTATATGCAATAATCAAGGGAAAATGGTGATAAGGGCCTGAAATGAAGTGGATGGCCATGGGTGGGAAGAAGGGAGGACAGATGAGAGATATGCTCTGGAATTAGAATTAGCAAGACTTGACAATTCACTGGACTGATATTTATAAAAGTGTGTATGTAAAGGTAGACTAATACTATTGGTGTTGAAGTTGCTGAATTGAATTGACCAGATTGAAGAATGTCAATAATTCTTCAAAAAAAGAGTCCAGGACAATCTGAGGCCAACCCTTGATGGAAGGACTGGCCCATTTTTGTTCCTTTTCCTCAGGTTCTGGCTCTGCTTTGATAGAACCATCTAGTTTAAAAGCAAGTGTCAGTGAAAAGGCAGGGTTCAGATCTATGATGAACCATTTTAAAAAAGAAAAAATAATCTGTACATAATAGAGATCTGTGGTTTCATATTTGTTAAATTCAGAATAAAATTTAAAATTAATTTTAGAAAAAGATAATGACTTGTTCTGGGAGAAGTGGCCACAGATGTTCAGTCAGAGATATGATTAGCATTTTTGTGCCTGGGGTGAGCAGCACAAGCCAAGCAAGTAGACAGCTTCAGTAGGGGGTGCTTTTGTGGGTGCAAATTGTTCTGTGGGAGAGATAAAGACCTCAGGATCCTATGAGGCTTCTGCAGGAAATATTGCCTTCTTTCTTCCAAAAAAAGTAGACTATTTGAAAATGACTTATCATAATGAATTATTTTTTATAAATAGGTGCTAATTCATACTTGGAATACTTGGTATGGAAGAAACCTAATTACTAGTGGGTGAGGGTAGATTAATAATTCTTTTTTAAAATTTAAGTATTTTTCCATAGTTACATGATTCATGCTTTCTCTCTCTTTTTCCATCTCCCCTCCCAGAGCCAACAAACAATTCCACTGGGTTATACATGTATTATCACACAATATCTATTTCCATATTATTCACTTTTGTAATAATCTTTTAAAAACCAAAATCCCACTTCCTATACTCATATAAACAAGTGATAAATCAAATGTTTTCCTTCTGCATTTCTATCCCAACAGTTCTTCCTCTTGATGTGGATAGCATTCTCTCTCATAAGTCCCTCCGGATTGTCCTGGATCACTGCATTGCTATTAGTAGCAAAGTCAATTACATACGATTGTCTCCTAATATTTCCATTTCTCTGTACAATGTTCTCCTAGTTCTCATTTCACTCCGTATCAGTTCATAGAAGTCTTTCCAGCTTTTATGGAAATCAAGCAGTTTATCATCCCATATTGTACAATAGTATTCCATCACCATCATACACCCCCACATTTTCCAATTTTTTGCCACCACAAAGAGTTCAGTTATGAATATTTTTGTGCAAGTATTTCCCCTTATGTCTTTGGGGTACAAACACAGTAGTGGTATTGCTGGACCAAAGGGTACACATTCTTTTAAAGTGCACATAATTCCAAATTGCCTTGCAGAATGGTTGGAGCAATTCACAACTCTACCAGCAGTGTATTAGTGTCTCAATTTTGCCACATCCCCTCCAACATTTATTATTTTCTTTAACTGTCATATTAGCCATCAACTGATAATCCTTACAGCAAATATTTAAATGCTTTGGGGTTGGAGACTAAAAGAGGGTTCAAAGTATGCCCCTGGAAATAATCCCAGCTGTATCGTTTTAAATCTGAAAAAGGCTCTGGGGATCATTTATTGTCACCTTTAATGGAGGAAAATTAAGGGTTGGAGTGAGGAGAGGGAGGTGACTTACATAAGGGCACAAGAGATCACTCGTTCAACTGATGCTGAAATGAAGTCAAATGGGACTCAAATAACCTAGATTCTCAAATGGTTAGAACTGGAAGGGAACAACTCTGAAAATACCTTGACCAACTACCTCATTTTCTAGGAGAAGAAACAAGCTTAAATTTGGGACTCATACCAAAGAATCATGATTCTCAAGGCCACTGGTCTTTCAGTCTCTGGAAGGAGTAAAAAGGCACTCTTCTCCTGAGCACTCTTCATCTCCCCTTCTCCCTCCCAGTCTCATAACTAGGAACAATCAGTTTTTCAGGGAGAAATTACCTGTATCCTTCTAGGTACATCCTGGTCCCAGATTCATCCATTAGCCCTTCACTCCAGATTCTGTTATTTCCCTTTGGAAGGTTTGAATAGCTGTGGAGGGCAAAGTTTTCAAGGAAAGAAAAAATCCCTGAGTAGAATTATCCCCAGGAAGGTTTGCACTCTCTAGTGAGAGCTGAAAGTTGAGTTTCTTCCTCTACCTTACTCTGCCTAAAAATATCACTCCCTATTCTTCCCAGGATAGAGTTACTGAGAGGTAGCTGTTGCTGAGAACTTCTATGTCTCCAGAAAAATTTCTCTCTCCCCAAGGCAGCCAATACAGTGCCCATTACCCTGAAATGTCTTTCTATAGGCTGACAGAGTGGTCCACCTTTCTTTCAGACCAGTCTTTCTGCTTAACCCCCTATGGCAAAGTTCCTTGTGCCTTCTTAGGATTGGTGAGGATAGCCTTCCCAGCCTCTCCTGATCTCTAGTCTGCCTGGAAGTTGTCCTTTCCTAGTGATAAAGTGGGCCTCTGTAAGAATTAAATTTTAATGGTTGACTAAAATATGTGAAGATTATAAATAATAGTGGTGGTTACTGATTCGAAGTATTGCTCAAAGTCAAAATGACCTTTAATAGCTTTTATTTACAAAAGAGGTAGAGAAAGTGGAAGCAGAGAAATACAAAAGGGTAGAGAAGACATAAGTCTATATAACTAAATATTGCTCTGGTGCTGGACTCAGCCAGGACATGTTGAACTTCAACAGGAATTAAACTCCCAGAAGACAGGAAGGAAAGCCAACTATCCACTCAACTAAGTTCCCTCCAAGAGGCAGGTCAAGACAATGACTTGAGCTGAAGTTGATTCCTGAGGCCTTCTTTCTTCTTTGAGCCAACCTTCTTCTTGAAGCTGATTTCCCTCTTGAAGTCCAACTCCTTCTTGAAGCCAACTTACTTCTTGGAGTTGACTTCCTTCTCTAGCCCCAGAAATTCAGGGCCTTTTATAGTAAGTTCCTATCTCTTCCCCTTTTCACAGGGGCCAATCACAGCTTCCAAATTGTCTAGGACTACCTAGGGGACAGTGTTTGGGGGAAGCACTTCTCACCTTCTGGAGCAGATGAATACTCATCAAAAGGATTCACAGATTCCTGGCTGATTGAGTTTCTAAGGATGTGAATTCTCTAAGTGGTTTGCAAGCTCCTCACCTAGTTCAAGCTTTTGTTGATTCAATCAAAAGGTAGACAAAGGAGAGTTAGAATCCTATCTTCACAATCTAGTGAGGTACTAATTAGGGGTACTTAAGTAATTGTTAATCAAAGTGTTAGCTCCAACTAAGCTAAGAGAATAAGGGGTTCCCTTTTTACAAGTGTAAACTCAAAGAAAACAAAGAATTCCCTTTTATACCTCTGAAGGATCAATGGTATTAGCACTGAGGGGAAAGACTGTCTAAGCTAGGGCAAAGCTTCCCTCTGTAACCTTGTAATCTGCCTCAAAGGACTGTGGTAAGAACTAGTTATAATTTTCATTTATATAGCTCTCTGAATGTTTGTAAATCAGTTTGTTTACAATAATCAGGTGTGGGATAGTTTTCCTCATTTTATAGATGAGAAAATGAATTGTAGAGAATACGAGTGTCTATGTCACTCTTGCCTAGGGTCATATAGTATCTTAGGCAGGTTTTAAAATAAACAGTGTTCCTTCTACCCTACCACTTAATATAAATTTCATGAAATGAGGGATTAATTACCCAAATCAATCAAATTATCACACCCTATTTAAAGTAAATAATAATATCCCCTGGTACCTTAAAGAGAGGAGAATGAGTTTCAATCATTCAATCAGAGACTTTAGATTAAGTGTGAAAATGAAGTTGACATCAGTATTTGAATAGACTAAGGTTACCCTTTAGGTTGTATATGAAATGGAAGACCAGTTCAGATCTCAGAAAATTTAGTCATGTGGCAGAAATTTGGATTTCAGAGAATGGAAAATTCAATGAGAATATTCTAGTTAAATTCTCTGAGAAAGTTAATTGGGATTAGGGGAGAGAGAGGCATTCTATTCTGGCTTTATCCCCTCTCCCATGACTTCTTCTGGAGGAGAATTTTGCAAAGGGCCTTAAAGAGATCCTTAGGATTTTAAAGTTCCTCACTTTCTATAGGTTTCAAAGCATTAACCTACTGGGACATCCTGGCTGGTATCAATGTTGGCCCTAGGAGCTAATGACAGATGACTGTACATATTATTTCATTGCTCTCCAAAGAATGCAGCAATGAATATGTCTAAGGCGAAATTCATCAATATTTTGCAAAGGGGATAAAGAGGCTTCTGGCAATCAGGAATTGTGAGTTGTCCCTTAGCCACATATGTTTGCAAAGTTTGAACCCAATTTTCATTGTATGCACTGATATGAGGGTATGTCACTGGCTTTTGAAGGGATATTTTATACCATCTATATCACCATAGCATCAGAAGGACCAAACATATAAGAATTTTTAAAACAACTTTTTATAACTTTATTTTAACTACTATCACTCCTTTCTGTGTAGATGCATTTTAAAATAAATAACTATGAGCAGACTTTATAATTTTACTATGAATATCATCTTACTACCTCTAATAAGTATAAAAGTATTATCATTTGAAGCAGCTTGGTCCTTTGGATTATTCTTTAATTCAGGTCCTTCTAAATATACCCCTTTTAAAAGCTACGTAAGTCCAACTGACTAAATAATACTCAACTACCAGTCTTGGGAGGAAGCATGCTAATGAGGGCTCATGTACTATATATATACTATACACATACATATTGTAATAAGGGGCTAGACAGGCTAATAATAGGGGAGCTTGTGGTACCAGTAGGTCTCCTGAGCCAGGGAGCCTACAACTACAGAATTTGTTGATTTGAGACAGCCAGGTATGTGTGGGCCTGAGCTGAGATGTTCAGTCAGTCTCCCTGCTGTCTGTAGGCTCCATTAAGGTTGGTAGTGAGGAGCCCCTTCCTGCTAGTGAGAAACCAGAAACCAACAGGAATAAAATGGATGCCTGGTCTAACCGCCTCTGGAGATAAGTGGTAGCTACCCTCCTTCTCCTCAGCCCTTTAGCCCTGGTTGATGTTATAAATGAACAATGGAGACTCTCAGAATCAGGCATGGGGTTTATTTAAACAACAGGGGTAAACTGAGGGAAGAGGGTTAGCATCTAGAGAAGCTGTTGCTAGTGGTGATTGGCCAGTGCTGGCAGAGGACCTCAGAAGGTAGGATCAGGCTAAGGGAACCAGCCCCTCATCCAGGGATAAATTCCACTGCCCTGATGTAGACTGGTCTACCAGCTTGACAAAAAAAGGTAATGATTTGGTTTAGGAGTGTCCTGGTTGGGCTAACTTAACTAATTCCTTCCCGCATTCCACAACCCACCAATCCCACCTCCCCGGGCCTCAAGGGGAAGTTCAGGGGGTAGCTAGATGTCTGAGAGAGGTCAAAGAAATCAGAACCCCAGGTTGGTTCTCCAGGGATATTTATAGTCCCAGCTCCAACAGTCCGGTGTTGAGACAGGCCCTTGCTGGGTCAAAGTTCCATTCTCCTAACTGCCAGGATTGCCTAGGGTGATTTTGCAAATGCAAGGGATCTTGCATCAATCCTGCACTACAATATATATGTATACACACATATATATCCCCTCAGATTGTGTATTATTATGATTATTCTTATATGTACCAACCAGCCCAGCTACTCATTCCATTCTGTGCTAGTTACTGTCATTGGTCCCTCCTCCACTGACATAGAATAAACCCTCTAAGTAAATAGAATTATTCTTTACTTAATACACTATCCCATGGCTGCAATTCTGATAGTGACAGCATAATTGCCTTTTTCTGGCAGCTCAGTAACGAGTCAGCATGTCCAGCATAGTCTTTCATAATACAGATGACATTAAATTGATGTCTTAGAATATTTCAAGATCTTTATAAATCTGGATAGTATAATAAATATTTGAGAGAGATAAGAGAGTAGCTGAGCCCTTGGATGTAGAAGCTGCTAGGTACACAGTAGTTAGAGAGCCAAAGCTGGAATTAGGAGGACCTAGATCAGTGATTCCCAAAGTGGGTGCCACCTCCCCCTGGTGGGTGCTGCAGCGATCCAGGAGAGCGGTGATGGCCACAGGTGCATTTATCTTTCCTATTAATTGCTATTAAATTTTTTAAAAAATTTATTTCCAGGGGGCTAAGTAATATTTTTTTTTCTAGAAAGGGGGCAGTAGGCCAAAAAAGTTTGGGAACCACTGACCTGGATTCAAATCCAGCCTCAGGTACTTCCTCACTATATGACCCTGTTCAAGAAATTTAACCTCAATTGCCTACTCCTTATAGTTCTTCTGTATCAATTCTAAAATAGAAGGTAATGTTTTTAAAGGTCTTTATTAAATCTTTATCATAAAATAATAATTAATTTAAATATAATTAACATTAATCAATTGGACTCAGTCAGTTTGGGATAAGAGTATATGATTCCTTACCAAAAGCAACCCTTGATAAAAACATTCTTTCATTTCTTTAATAAGAATTCTTTAACATGCATTTTTATTTTAGGCATTTAAAGACATTATTCTGAAAAAGGTTACATAAGCTTCACCAGACTGATACCACTGAGGTCCATGACACAAAAAAAGGTTAAGAACTCCTGGTCTAGATCATCATATATCCTTCAAATTGCTCAGATAAATAAAATTTTTATTTAAAAAGTGGATTCTTTAATAAATTCACTCCTTTAATAAGAAGAAGCAGATATATTGATTCTACCTTTCCATAGGTCACTTTGGATTTCACTAGTATTTTTAACTTTTGCTTTTTGCTCTAAATCTCTTCCTTGAGTCCTGAATTCTGGAGATTTTTAACTCATCAAAAAGCTGGTGAGTAGGTGGTATAGCTGGGATTATGCTCTTAAAGAACTGTGGGAGAGTCCTTCTGAGCAATGAGCATGTACAGCCCTCAGATACCAACATCAAAGGGGAAGTAATGCACCTCCTAAACAAATTATACCAAACCAAAAATCATCAATAAATCCAAAGGAAATCATAGTTAGTGACTTTTTTCACCCCAAAATTATACAAAAGGCATTTGTAAGCTCATAGGCAATAGGAAAGGGGGCTCATCAGAAATAACAGAGCCCATGTTCAACATGACCAGTAAACCCTGTACCCAGAGTTAGAAAAACTGAAAGACTCTCTCAAGAAAGCCCCAGAATGGTTAAAAACCTATAGTAGGGATTTTGGAAGGTACCAGGAATGGTAAGGACCAGAAGTAGCAGTGAAAAGTCTAGGCACAGTAGAGTCCAAAACAGGACATGCCAGGCCCACATCCCTAGTTCTTGGTCTGCAAATGCCATAGAGGGTCCTGAAAATCCAGTTCTCTGGAAGGGAGGTAGAGGTCTGTTTGGGTAACCAGCTGACCAAAATAGAGACCTAGAAGGGGTGCCCATCAGCAAAAGCACAATAGCAACAGGAGGCTGGCATTAGCTCTAAACCCTAATGCAGGAACAATAGCTGGAGACAGAATCAAACCGAAGAGATAGATGACTATAGAGAACATTAATAAATCCAGAGATGTTCAAAAATCAAACCAAAAAGTAATGTATAATTCTATTAAAAATTGCAAGCAAGGTTTAAAGAAAAAAAACAAGAATTTCCACAAGGATTACATGAATACATAACAAAAATGGATCAAAAGATAAAAAAGAAAACTCTAAAGGACAGACCTGGAAAAAAACAAATTTCCACAGAAAGTGGTAGGTCTTAACTAACTAACTTGAAAAAGAGAACAAGACTAACCAAAATCAGGATTCTATAAGACAATAGGAAATGTTAGAATAAAATTAAAGATTGAAAAAGTAGAAAAAAATCTAATCTGTCTGTTGTCCAAAACGATTAGAAACCAGGTCAAGAAGAGATCATATAAATCATCTAATTCCTTGAAAACCACAATTTCTTAAATAGTCTAGACACTAAATTTCAAAAAATCCTGAATAAAAACTGTCCAGGCCTATTAGAACCAGAGAGCAAAATGAAAAAAATAGAAAGAATACAATTATTATTTCCTAAAGGAAACTAAAAAGATAAAAAATATCAGAAATGTAATAGCTAAAATCTAAAACTTCCACAAAGAAAATATTATGAAGCAGCCAGAAAGAAAGTTCTAACACGAAAGAACCATAGCTACCTAGCAGCTTCTACTATAAATGAAAGATCTTGAAACAAGTTATTCCAAAAGACAAAATCTAATGGCTTAAGACCAAGAATAACTTACCCTGAAAAGCTGAAAAAATCCTACAAGGAAGAAATGGAACTTGAATGTAATAGAACACTTTGAAGAATTTTTGATGGAAAAAACCATACTGAGAAGGAATATCGAAATGCAAGCTTAAAAAAAAAACACAAGAAAAACTTATAAAGGGAATTGTATTTGAGCAATTCAGAAGGTCTATATGATGATGAAGGGCTAAAATTCTAATAGAAGAATAAATAAGTGCCTCTTTGGAAGTTTCATATCTTCAAAAAATATTGAAAGAGTTAAATAAGAAAAACAGAGTACCTGGCAGTGGGGTGGAGTACTTGTTCTTTTCTAGGGTTTTAAAAGGGGAAAGAAAGTGCATGGGAAAAAAAGACACACTAGTATAGAAAGAAGGGAAATGGGAGAATCTTGAAATTTCTTATACTTGTAGTATGTGAGATGTATAAGCATGGAAAAGAATAGTGGTAATAAGCATCTGATAAAACCTCATTCTATCTGAATTCTATAAAAAAGAGTTGAACACAGAGTTTGGTGTAAAAATACAGCAAATTCAATAGGAAAATAATCAGGGATAGGGAGATGGGTGGTTAAGAGGCAGGATAACACGATGGAAGTAATAGTTACAAGTGAAACAAACACCCTGATTCCAAAGAGAATATTAAAAGAAAAAAAAAAAGAAAAACCTAAGAACTGGCAACTAGAGGAATGCTAATCAATGAAAGAATGACTGAATAACTTTTTATATAGGAATATACAGAAATATTATTGAATTGTAAGAAATTATGACTATGTCCTAGAATCCTCAGAAGCAGAAACTGATGCAGAGTGAAGTGAGCAGAACCAGGAGAATAATGTATGACCATGGAGTTATAGAAAAAAACAACCTTGAAAGTTTAAGCTCAAGAACTTTGCTCAAAGCACTGACTAACCATGTCTCCAGAGGACCTATGATAGAGTGTGTTACCTGCCTCCTATCAAAGAGGTGTTGGATTCAAGGTTTTGGAGTAGACATCTATTTTTTTAACATAACTACTATGTAGATTTATTTTGCTTGATTATGTTTATTTTTATAAGGTGATTTTTTTAGTCTAATTAGAAATGGAGATGCAGAGGAGAATATCAAGAATGATTTGTCACAAACAAACAAAAAAGATAGCCAATGAAACATTTATAAAAGTTCACAAAGGAATATAAAGGTAGTTCAGAAGGGATCACAAACAGAAGAGTTTTGGAAGTGCAATAGAGTCCTCTCTCTGTGGGGGATACAGTCCAAGACCTAAGGTAGATGGCTAAAAATTAGGGTGTAAGCAAGCATCTGCTGACTCCATCTATATGTGCCTTCTCTCCCTACTCATGCCTTACAGTTCAGAGCTCTGCAGCTTCCCCCCCCCAAAAAAAAAACAAAAATAGAAATACAGTTAGAACAGATGAGACCTCTGTCCTGGGCAGACCTCTAAAATAGTTGACAATGAATAACTGAAACCAAGAATAAGGGAGTACCATTATAATTTATTATATACTTTTAATCAAGAGCCAGAGGTACAGAATAGAGACTTATACTTTCAAATACAATCCCTTTTTGTATTTTACTTTATGTAGAGAAGTGTTTGTTTATTAATTTCAGAATAATTTTTAAGGGCAATGGCTATAGTGATTTAATGAATGAGGATTTAAGTCAAGGCAAAAATATTAAAAAATCAGGTCTGATGAAGCACAGCAAACTGAAATTTGGGGTTTTCCTGCATAACCCAAGACACTTTTAGGAGGAAAGTAAACCCCTATTTTTTCCCTTGTTAAATAGATCTGAATCTATCTTCAGGGAATAATTAAAAATTCTATAAAGTGGTTGGACTCATCAGAGAAAAGTACTTTCTTCACATAAAGTGACATTCTAATCAATTCTTCACCATTTAGGGGTCATCTCATTGTCCAGTGGGCAGACTTTTTTCTCCCTCTCCTATTGCTGCCTGTCCTTTGGCTTTTTCCTTCCTTTTTAACATCAATAGAGAATGAACAGGAAAAAGGAATTGAAATGACATTCAAATCCTGGACTTCATTTATTTTTTTAAATTTCCCTGAGATGAGATGAGATGAGAGATAATAATTATAAGTGAAAATGGTCTGGGGATCTTTTTTGTCTGTAGGTTTTATTTTACCATCATTAGTACAACTAATTTGTGGGGTTTGTTGAGGTCTGATTGATGAAAACCTCAATGCTGTTGCCAGGAGGTTTCTCTACCCACCATTTCAATCGGTTGTCTTAGCAACAGACTTTTTTTTTAAATTTTGCAACCAGATGCTAACTTTCCTTTTATCCCACATTTCCTATGCAGGAATACGGAATCATAGAATGACAAGATCTCAGAGTTGGAAAGGACATCAGAAGTCCAAATTATACCTGAGTAGGATTATCTTCTATAGTGGCCCAGAAAAGTAATCACTCTGGTACCAACTGGAATATCTTGAGTGATATAGAATTCACTAAATCCCAAGACAGCTCATTCTAATTCCTCCTTCAAATAGCCCTTCTAATATATGAAGATGGAACTCACGTCCCCTAATTATTCTTTTCTGATGATTAAAGCCATTATTCATTCCTCTCACTATCATTATTACCAATGTTCCTGAACTTTCTATAGGCATCCCTTCCATATTGTAGGAGTTAGGGGTACCATGCCTCCATGATCTGGAAAATTCATAAAATTCTTTGGCCCTTTCATACCAGAGAAGAAGTCTGAATTTTTTTTTCTTTTTATGAAGTGTTTATAGTACTTGCAAAAACTTGTAAAATTTAGGTTAATTATTTGGTCATGGGATATATAGTTTCTAAGTTGTTTTTTTTTCTGTGTCATCTGTGGCTTCTGCAAAACTCTAAAACCATCATTTAATTTCTTATGCCAACCCACAAAATATCAAAACTGCCAAAAGGAAAGTCATATGTGGAAGAGATATCTGTGTTTTTTTCCCTAAAATGTGAGACTGAATTCTTACTTTGTCTGTTGTATTACAGTGTTATCTCATGTTGACCTTACACCATCTTTAAAAAAAATCACTTTTTTCATATCACTTATTGTCTACTCATGCCTCTTCCATCCTATATTTGTGCCCAAATGTATTTGGAATGAGATTAGACCTTTTTGCCTTCCCAGAAGACAGACTAAGGAGCAGGGGGTGAACAAAGAGAAATATTTAAGTTGAAAGACTTCAAACAAAAACTAGATGACCTCTGTTTATGTTGAAGAGAGAATATCTGGTCAGCCATAAATTGGACTGGACAGCCTCTGAACTATGTTCCAACTCTGAGATTCTAATACTTTATCTTTCTTTTTTATTAAACTTCATTTTACTATCCTGGTGTTCTCGCCTATGAGAGTATTTGGATTTGGGGATCACATTTTTTTTTCATCCAGAATATTAAGCATACTTCTTGCCTTCATAATATCCTCCCCAAAATGTTAATCACTCCATCTGTGCCATAATGCAAGTGATAAAAAAAAACTTTTGTAATTAAAGTAATCACAGTAATCCCTCACCTATCCTGGGAGTTGCATTCCAGAGACCCTTGCGATAGGTGAAAATCTGCAAAGTAGCGACATTATATTTATGCTATTATTTACATATATATGCTTTATTAACCCTTTTCACTCTCCTATAAATCTTTTCTACACTCCTATTAACCTTTCCCACACTCTTATAAACACTGAGCCAATCAATGCCCAGGATACAGAACACAGCACTGAGGTTGGTCCCACAATATAGTGAAAACTCCACAATATAGAATTAGATATATTTTCTTGAAAAACCTACAATACAGTTAAGCCACAATAAGTGAACCACGATATAACAAGGGACGACTGTATTGGATTTGGATTCAGAAGAGCTACTTACTATGTGACCTGGAGAATGTCACTTAATATTTCCATCTGGATATTTCTACTTCTACCTGCTCCCATTCTGAGTCAGCAAATATAAACAAAGCCCCTTTATCAGAAATTTTTTTAAACATCAAATTCTATCACTGCTGATGGCACCCCATGCCAATTAAACTCCTTGGCAAGTATTAGAGTCCTGTTATTGCACACTCTGAATTCCTAAGTTATCATTTCATAGACCCTTAACTGAAATCTTTGCCCTTTTCTTCCCCAAACACCTAAACCTGGCTTCCTAATCCTGGCTACCTGAACTCTTAGTTCCCAAATATTTTGTCTATATCTTCCTCTTTCTCCTTCCTTACCTTTAATGAGTTTCCAGATCTTGATTGTTGAATCTTCCCAACTTATGGTGTCTGATGCCAGACTCCTTTTGTTTAACCAAATTTCTGACCATTGTCCTGGCCCCCATTTTCCACTCTGATTTCTGCTCAGTTCTGGACAGAATTAAAAGCTAGAATTCAAACCATGTTCTGTAACTTTGATCCAAATCGTTAAAGCATTTGGCTAAACCACTGGTTCCATCAATAGCTAATTCTGTTCTTCTTGCAACAAATAACCAAGACCTCTTAAGAAAAGATCAAATAAGTACAGTTCATTAGTCTTCAATATTCATAACATTTCTCATGAAACTAGTTGATACTATTTAATACATGAGAGTTTTTTATTAATAGATTTAAAACCTATTGTGGAACTAATTTAAATTTCTTGACTTAATAGCTTTGAATTAACTACAATTTCCCTTGCCTGAGATCTATACAAATCTAACCCAGTTTCAATATTATAAGATTCAGTATATTTTTTAAAATCTCTCCTGCAAAAATTAGGATAGAGTTAATTTCCAGGCTCTATTCTGCTCTACAATTGTCTCCATCCTTCAGAAGAAGAGCCAAAAGAAAAGGAAGTAAAAGGAGCCAGCTGTGCAGTTATAGAAGAGTATTTGTTTCTATTATTCACTCTTTCTTGTCCTCACTGTGGCATAGTGAGTAGAGTGCCAGACTTAAGGTCAATTAAGACTGGCTTTCATATCTTGCCTCAGATATTTACTATTCATGTGACTTTCGGCAGAATCGCTGAACCTTTCTCAGGCACTATTTCCTCACTATAATGGAATGATGTACATAGTAGTTAACTTACAGGATTGGTGTGAGAATCAACTCAGATAGAAATGACTACAGCTCTTTATGTAGAATGAAGCAATTTAGCCTTCTGAAATGTCCAGTTAGTAATATTCATTTTCATTTGGTACCTATTTTCATTTTCATTCATTTTTCGTTTGATACCTATCTTCTGCTGTGTTGTGGTCCCATCAAGGAGGGATTTTTATTTAAGGCAGGCATCCTCCTGCAAAGAAAATGGGGACTCGTTGAGATCAGAAATTGCTCTTTCCCTGGATCCTTCTCATATAAATCATTAGACTTTGGCCTTTGGTAAGGATTTCATTATGTACTACAAAGTGACAGTGTAAATCATAAAAGGAAAAGCAAGCCAGTGGTTACAGATCATTTGCCTGGGGTTGATATTATAAGCCCTTTTACTTAAACATATTTTATTAAGAATGACAGATATTGAAAACCAAAGGAACTTTGTCTAGACTGGAATGTAGTTTAAAAGATTTGCATTAACCTGAAAACTCCATTGTACCTGGTCATTTATTCAAAAGGTTACAGGGTGTTGGATGCTCAAGCCTTTTATCACAACTCTATGAGAATGTAGATGGTGGCTTCTTATTCTGGGACGCCTAAGACTCAGGGATAGGCAGACAAGTCTCCTATAGCTTCTAATAATAGTTTTCTATTGACTCTTAGGGCTGGGACTTCCTGCCTCAGAGTAAAGCTCTCCTGAGTCCCATAGTTTGCCTGGTCAAGTACCTAGTGGTTCCCTTGAGGAAAGGAAGCTTAGAAAGGGCAGCAGCTCTGTGCTTATAGGAAGAAAATTCACAATAGTCTATTACTCTGGATGATCTCCTGCCCTTCTCATTCCCTCCACTGCCAGGACATAAAAAAAATGTCATCTTCTTGATGCCAGTAACTGGTGGAATAAATATCTTAGTAAGCTGGCCCCTGGGTATTTGTAATGAAGGGCAGAATGGAATATGTAAAAGCAGAGACAGTAATTAGTTTAATATGTCTGCATGGAAGAAGAGAGAATGTTTTCAGTTTTTAGTCAGTGCCTGTGTTTTAGAGAGAGATTTCAGATGAGGATTCCAGGGCAAATGAGGATACATTTGGGGTATTCAAGACACATCTCACAAGAGGGCTTAGGATGGTTTGGGCCCCAGGCAAACTTAGTTTTGAGAATCTTGGAAGCCTTTGAGACTTAAGGCAGTTCACAAAGATAGGTGTCTTGGGCATCCATCCAGCTGGTAAAATTGAGTGCCTGTTGGGTCCATTCACAGTCCCCATAGAGGTTTTGTAGCATTGGGGGTAATAAAATTTTTATTTGCATGATAAAATCTACCTAAGGGAGAAACCTTATGAATGAGATTCACCTAGTTAAAGGTTCAATAGGAAAGCTCACCTCATAAATCTTGAGAACATCCAAACAATGGAGAAAATGTCTAAGTGCAATTATACTATTAAAGGATTACTTCAGAGAAAAATCCTAAACACTTACAGTGAGGGTGTGAGAAGATTCAGCCAGTACTCACATTTTTAAAAAAAATCCTTAACTTCTGGCTTAGAATTGGTACTAAGTACTGGTTCTAAGGCAAAAGAGCAGTAAGAGCTAAGTAATTGGGATTAAGTAACTGGGCACCAGCTAGGAAGTGTCTGAAGTCAGATTTTAACCCAGGACCTCCTGATTCTAAACCTGACTCTCTGGCCACTTGAGTTACCTGGCTGCCTCTAGTACTCATATTTTTAAAGATAGAAAGTACTGTCTGTAAAGTATAAAATTAACAGTTTGTAGTTCCCAATAGAGAAAAACAAGCATCAGATCACATGTGTGAGTTGGCACATGTCAGGAAGTTTTAGTGAAATTTCCCTCAAACTGATTTAGATTAATTTTTTAATACTCTTTACCCACATCCCTATCCCCACCATTATCATTATCTCCAAACATATTTATTCATATTTATTTATTATTGTTCTGTGAAAACAGATACAATTATTAGTTTAATATGTCTGCTTGGAAGAAGAAAGAATGTCACTGTTTTTAATCAGTGCCTACATTTTAAGGGTAGTTTTTAGATGAGGACTGCAGGATAAAATGAGGATGCATTTGGGATATTCAAGACACATCTCATCAGAGGGCTTAGGATGGCTCAAGGCTTAGGCAAACTTCAGTTGGTTTTGTAAGTGTGAGTGTGTGTGTGTGTGTGTGTGTGTGTGTGTGTGTGTGTGTATGAACAAGTTCTTTGTTCTGAAGATACAAAAGATTTCTTGTCTCTGCCCTCAAGAAGATTGTAATCTACTTGGGGATCACTGGGTGTGTACATTAAAAATTATAGAGGATAGCTAGGTGGCTCAATGGATAGAGAGCCAGGCCTGGAGATAGGAAGACTTGGGTTCAAATATGACCTCGGACACTTCCTAGCTGTAGGACCCTGGGTAAGTTACTTAACCCCAGTTGCCTAGCCTTTACCACTCTTCTGCCTTGGAACTAATACACAGTATTGATTCTAAGGCAAAAGGTAAGGGTTTGGTTAGGTTTTGTTTCTAAAGAAGAATAGACGATCTCTATGGTAATATATATTGAGTGATATATTTGTAATATATATTGAGTAATATAAGGTGAGTGATAGAGATTCTAAGTTCTTAAAAAATTAGAAGGAAAGTTCACTGAATGAATGTTGGGATAATTGGAGAACTAGTATTTAAGTTTGACCTTGAAGGAAGGAAGTGATTCTTTAATACCCTTACCTAACACCCACATCCCTATCCCTACCATTATCATTATCATCATCATCATTATCTCCAAATATATTTATTCATATTTATTATTATTATATGAATACAGACCCAGGGATTTAATTTAATATGCCTGCTTGGAAGAAGAGAGTATTACTGTTTTTAATCAGTGCCTGTATTTTTGGGGTAGTTTTTAGGTGAGAATTGTGGGGCAATTCCTTCAGTTACTCAATGGATAGCTGTAACCTCACTGATGTGAATGTGCCTTCCAGTGATGCGCATTGTAACCCATCAGCACTCACCTCTCTTCTGCAACTCCTATTCAAATTCTTTCCTTAACTTACTACAATATCCTCTCCTCCACAATGGGCTGCTGCTTTTTTGCTTTCTCCTGCTCTTCCAAGGATACCAGTGGAACATTCCTAGTTCTACTCATGTGACAAGCTCCTCTCCTATTTCTGATTATGCATTACTTTAAAGACATTCTTTAGTTTCCCCCCACCCCCAATTTGGTTCCTTACTTGTTATATGTTGCAGTCTATTCACATCTACCATGTATCTCTTTATGTCCATTGAGGGATCCTTGCTTTTATTTTTCCAAAGACTGTTGAGTCCCATGACTCATAGTCATATGATAACAGATTGAATACTGGTATTAAAAAGATGAGACTTTGTCTCTGGGGAAATTTGGGGGTCAGTCAGGCCTGAAGTCAAGGAGATTCATATTCATGAATTCAGATTTGGTCTCAGATACTTCCTCCCTGTGTGACCCTGGGAAAGTCAGTTAACCCTGTTTGCCTCAGTTTCCTCATCTGTAAAATGAGCTGGAGAAGGAATGGCAAACCACTCTAGTCTCTTTACCAAGAAAACTTTAGATGGAGTCACAGAGAGTCAGACATGACTGAAACTACCAAACATCTCTAATAATTAGAGAAATGCAAATCAAAACAACTTTGAAGTATCACCTCACACTTAGCAGATTAGCTATAGTGACAGCAAAGGAAAGTAATAAATGTTGGAGGGGATGTGGCAAAATTGGGACATATTTAATGCATTGCTGGTGGAGTTGTGAATTGATCCAACCATTCTGGCTGGCAATTTGGAACTATGCCCAAAGAGCTCTAAAAGACTGCTTGCCCTTTAATCCAGCCATAGCATTGCTGGGTTTATACCCCAAAGAGATCATAAGGAAAAAGACTTGTACAAAAATATTTGTAGCCACACTCTTTGTGATGGCAAAAACCTGAAAATGAGGGTATGTCCTTGAATTGGGGAATGGCTGAACAAATTGTGGTATCTGTTGGGGATGGAATACTATTGTGCTATAAGGAATAATGAACTGGAGGAATTCCATGTGAACTGGAAAGACCTCCAGGAATTGATGCAGAGTGAAAGGAGCAGAGCCAGAAGAACATTGTACACAGAGACTGATACACTGTGGTAAAATTGAATGTAATGGACTTCTGTACTAGCAGCAATGCAATGATCCAGGACAACTATGAGGGACCTATGAGAAAGAACGCTATCCACATTCAGAAGAAGAACTGTAGGAGTAGAAACACAGCAGAAAAACAACTACCTGATCACATGGGAGGATGGGGATATAATTAGGGATATTGACTCAAAATGAGCACCCTAGTGCAAATATCTATAATATAGAAATAGGTCTTGATCAATGACACATGTAAAACCCAGTGGAATTATGCATTGGCTATGGGAGGGGGTGGTAGGAAGGAAGGGATAGAACATGAATCCTATAACCATGGAAAAATGTTCTTAATTAATTAATTAATTAAAGACTTTAAAATTTAAAAAAATAGAGTAATCTAGCCCATTTCCTTCCTATTATATCATTATTTCCCCAAATGATTTTTAGAAGCACATATTATCTCATTTGATCCTCATAGTAACCTTGTGATACGCATTTTATTATGATCCTCCTTTTATAGATTAAAAAATTGAAACTGAGGGAGGCTAAGTGACTTGCCTAAGGTGACTAGGAAGTATCTGAGGCAGGATTTGAACTCAGATCTTCTTGATTTTTTAGTTCCCTCTAGATTTGGTGCCATTTTTATATGCGAACATATGAATATATCTATATTTTACATGTGTATTTGCATGTACATGTCTGTGTATGTTATGCATATCTTTTATTTATGTCTCTATCTATAGATATAATGTCCCTCTGAATATCATTATCCATATAAAAGGCATTCTCTATTCACTTTATTTTTTCCCTTTTTTAGATAGTTAAACTAAACTCTTGAGGAGTTATAGGTTTTGTCTAGGAGGCTTTTTAGTATTCTGGGGCTTGATGCAACCAACTAATGTTATCTGCAAACAGGAGTGTTTTAAGTACCTCACTTTTTATAGGAAATTCTTCCTCAACCTTCACTCTGCCTGGGATCATTTCCATTATGGGGGAAATAAACAACTTGGAGTCAAGTCAAGTCAACAAGCATTTATTAAGTGCCTGCTGTGTACCAGGTGCAGAGGCAGCTAGATGTCTCTGAATAAAGCACTGGGCATGGAGTCAAGAAGCCCGAAGACTCAGGCACTAGCTGTGTGACCATGGGAAAGTCAATTAATCTCTTTTTACCTTAATCCACTGGAGAAGGAAACAGCAAACCTCTCTAGTATATTTGGCTAGAAAACCTGATGGACAGTATTGCTGTGCTATGGTCTATGGTTTCATGAAGAGTCAGATATGACTGACTAACTAAACAACAACAATATACCAGGCACTGCTTTGGAGAGCATAAACTCCATGTTTTTTAAGTTTCACCGGTATTTATGACTAAAGGATTATCAATAATGTTCTTTCTGGCACATCTTTCAAGTAAACAATAGATTATACTTGCTTCCTTCACTTCATTACCAACCACATACTCTTCAATTCTATACAATCTGGATTTCATCTTCTCCACTTTCTAGAAATTGTTCTGATCTAGGGCTTTAAATGACTATTAGAAAATCTAATTAAGATATTTTCCAAGTTCTGATTCTTATTGATTGTTTTGCAGCTTTCAACACTGTTGACTGCTGCATCCTTCTTCATATTGTCTTATTCCTTAGTTGCCTTGATATTGCTCTCCACTGATTTTCCTCTACCTATCTGACCACTCCTTTTTTCCTTTCCTTTTTACTTTCTCGAAGGATATATTTTTTATTTAAAAAGAGAAATTTTCTTTTTGTTTCCTCTAAAGAAGTATATATATATATATATATATATATATATATATATACATGTGTATATATGTGTGTGTGGATAGATAGATAGATAGATAGATAGATAGATAGATAGATAGATAGATAGTATTTTAGGCCATTTAGAATACTGGGCTTAATGCAAACATTTTTTTAAAATGCTAATGTCTCACCTGTTTTATTTTACTCAATAAGGCAGCAGAAGGAAGTGTGTCAAACTGGTCAAAACTTTCACATTGTAAAGAATTAAATTTAGGGTTTGACTAAAATATGAGAATTATAAAAATGAGATTGTGGTTGCTGTTCATAAAAATAAACTTCTTAAGTTAAAAAATCTGTTAGCAGCTCTTAATTAATAATTGCAATTAATAATTTAATTAATAACTATGAATAACTATTAATTGCAATTATTAATTAATAATTAGCTCTTAATAATATACATACAGCAAAAGAGAGAGAGGGAAGTAGAAAATATTTCCTAGCTAAATACCCTATAATTGCTGATTCAAAGGAATTCAGCTCAACTCCAAAAGAAGCTCCCTCAGATCCCAATTTCCATGTGGAAGTTCGATAACCTCTTCAATATGGGTCTTATCAGTGTAAGACTCTTCCTTCAGTTGCAGTCATCTACCTAGAAAGCCTCCAGTGCAGAATCATAGAGAATCCTTACCCAGGAGAGTCTCAGTCTTGACTTTTATAGTCCTTTTTCCTGTCTTCTGAGGGTGTGACCTCTTATCAAAAGAATCCACAAGTTCCTGGCTGAGATAAAAGGAGTGGAGCTCTCTAAGGAAGTGTCTAGTGAATTCTCTTACTTGATGGCTAACAAAGTGTTAAGTAGGGATGTTTTAGGTTTTGGTTGATTAAATTAAAAGTTGCTGATTGATAGACAAAGAAAGTTTGATTCACACTTCACATATTCATACAGTGTACATACATAAGACTAATTAGAAACCTCTCCCTTAAATGAGTACCCACCAATCTCCAGAAACATTGTAGTCATCTTTTAACTATTAGTGAAAAAACAGGATCAATAGGAATGTTTTAACAATTTCTCACCCCATATACATTCAAATCAGAGCACCCTGATGGTGAAATAACCCACGTTGTTTAGTATGTATGTATGTACATATATATGTATATGCATATATATAAATGTATATATTCTTAGAGGAAGTAAAAAGAAAAAACCTCTTTTTAAAAAAGAAATCTATATATTCTTTCCCTTGAAGAGGTCAGTCCCTTGGAGATCCTCATAGCTTCAGTTATTGCCTTTAGGTATAGATAACACCATAATGTATTCCTGATCCTTCTGTCTTTTTTTTTTAATAAACCTTACCTTCCATCTTAGAATCAATACTGTGTATTGTTTCCAAAGCAGACAAGAGGTACGGGCTAGGCAATGGTGGTTAAGTGACTTGCCAGGGTCATATAGACAGATTTGAACCCCAGACCTCCCATCTCTGGGCCTAGCGCTCACTCCACTGAGCTACCTTTCTTATGAGCCTCCATGTTTAGGACTGACTCCTCTGACCTTTGGAATTTTCAAGGCAGCAAATTCCTTGTAACAAATATATATGGTCAAGCAAAACCAATTCCCTCAATGACCATATATTTAAAAACATATCTTATTCTGTACCATCATCATTTCTATGTCATAGATAGCATGTTTTGCCATCAGTTCTCTAGAATCACAGATAGTCATTCTGATCCTAGTTCTTACAGCCTTGAAAATTATCTGTTTTCACAATGTTGTTGTTGTTATATATATTATTCTCCTTGCTCAGCTAATTTCATTCTTCATCAGTTTATATAAAAGTCTTCCAAATCATTTATATTTGTGATATTGATGCCATAGAATAAATTGTTTCTCTGGTTTTGCTTAACTCACTGTGCATTAGCTTATACAAGTCTTTCCATTTCTTTCTTTTTCTTACTTATTTTTTCTTTTCTTGCCCTTTGCATGTATTAGATTGTCCCTTGCAATTTGCTGTATTTATCTGTTTAAGTTACATGCCCTCTTCCTTTCCCCAAGAGATTTAAGTTCCTTGAGGGCAGAGAATCTGTCATGTTAAGCTTTGATTTCCCAACACTAAGCATGGCCAAAGCAAAGCACAAAGCAGACATATTTAATAAATATTCACTCAATTGCTTATTTGAATATAAACTTCTTGAGGTTGATTTTTTTTCATTTTTGCTTTAGGATAGTTAGCACCTGGCATAGTGCCTCCTACATAAGTAATCACATAGATGCTGTTGAATGAATGGTGAATAAAATTCAAATTCAGTAAGTTATTATTAAGCATCTAATACATGGATGACACTATGCTAGGTACTGAGTATGCAAAACAAAAGATAATCTCTTGCCTTCAATAGTTTATATTCTACTGTTGATATACACTATGTATACAGAAAATAATAAATTTTTAAATGTATATGAAGTTATTTAAAGAGGAAAGGAATGCTATCAACTGGAGGGACCAAGAACGACCTGAAGAAGGTGACACCTGAACTATGCTTTGAAGGATTCCAGGGGTCCTAAGACACAAAAGTGAAAAGAGAGAGGCAGCCCCTGCAAATGTATGGAAGTGAGAGATGAAATTTTGTGTATAGGGAACAGCTAGTAGACCAACTTGACTCTGGAGTTTGGGAGGGGAATCATATGAAATATGACTGAAAAGGTAAATGAGAGCTAAGTTGTGGAGGTCTTTTGTATTTTATAGGCTGAAGATTTTGTATTTTATCCCAAAAGGACAATAGGTTATGACTTCAAAAGAAGGTGGATTGATCGTGGAATGAAATATAATAGACAGGCAACTTGAAGGCTATATTGGCATGCTAGAGATATTCAGAGAAGCAGAAAATTTCATTCACCATGTTGAGTAATTCTTAAATGGAAGATGGATTAAAAGACATGGGCAGGAATCTCACAGGGAGAGAAGGCATGGCAATATTATCTTTATAGATAAATAGCATGGAGGTAGCATGGTGTGGTGAATAGAGTAGCGCTATACTTGGTGTCAAGAAGATGTGGATTTAAATCCTGTCCTTGACACTTTGCTAGCTATCTGACCTCGAGCAAATCT
This sequence comes from Gracilinanus agilis, assembly GCF_016433145.1. Lineage (NCBI taxonomy): Eukaryota > Metazoa > Chordata > Mammalia > Didelphimorphia > Didelphidae > Gracilinanus > Gracilinanus agilis. The sequence continues at coordinate 385,499,119 of NC_058130.1, forward strand.
AGGTATCAGTTTCCACATATGTAAAATGAGGAATTTAGAATCAATAACCACTGTAGGGTCCCCTGCAACTCTGTGATCCTATGACTACCCACACTTGTGAAATTCCAAATCTGTCAAGGTATCATTTGATTCCTTGTGAGTTTCCCCAAGTGAGTTTACTATTCCTTTCAGTCAGACATAATTTAGAGATGATAAATTATTTCCTCTTTTTCTTATTGTTTTATTTAACATGCAAACTGGTCCATAGATTCCTTTATTTTGTTGTTCTTGTAAGGAAATCTTGTGGCCAGTCTTAATGTGATCTGTTACTATTATCATTTTTACTCAGTTTCTCCTGTACTCTGACTTGTCAGCAAGAAATAGAGGTGGCTGTAGTTTCTAATGCTTTGAAATTTCCCTCATAAAATTTAGTACAAAAAAGGCTGCAATATATTAAGTCATTCTGAAATGTTCCTCCGTAGCCCCCACCCAGTCAGTTCTAGAACTAAGTGTACTATATCCAAGGAAGCCTTACATATTTCCTCCCAGATGGAGTTTATACATTAATAAATGTTTTTATGGTTTTAATCAACTCTTCCTCAAGTGTGCAAACTTCACCTGCAATTGTCATTCATCCAAATGATATTTAATTTCCACTGAAAGTGTTTCTCTGAAAAATGGTGTTTTTTTTTAAAGAGAAAAGAAGTTACTTATTCCCAAAAAGACTATTAAAAACTAAAGGCCTTCAGTTATCCATAGCCTCAGTTATAAACTGAGATACTACTTGATCAGGAAAAGAAGTTCTGACATCATGGTTGTTTCCCTAAATGGTTGGTCTTATTTAATCTAATATCTAATCTCTAATCAAAGCTAGAGGTAGATATTAGCCCAATGATATAAAAACAGGGTTAATAGAACCTGAAGGAGTCTGTGTATAGATTTCAGTGTCCATTAACTTGAATTGGAAAAAATACGTTTTTATTTTTGCTAATCTTTGGTTTCCTTTACAATACTATGTATCTTCTTTTTGCCAGAGTACCAAAGGGTTATGTGACCAAAAGAAAGTTAAGATACTCTGATATAGAGAATTTCAATAGTAGAACAGAACAGCTTGAAAAGTAATGAACTTGCCATTATTTGAGACACTAACTGTTAATTGTGGGTTAGTGAAAACAATGCTGTGTTTGAAATTGAAAAAGATTTGAGTTCAAATCCAAACTTTGAAACTTCTTAAATATGTGACTAAACAAACTATTTAATCTCTCTGAATCTCTTCTGTAAAAATAATATTATAATAATACTTATTTGTAGAAAGGTAAATTATTTTCATTATTATTGAAGCTTTTAGGAAGGAGTCCCAATTAAGTGAGAGAATGAATTAAATGTAATCTGATGATCTTATCAACACTAAAATTCTATGATTAATGTATATCCTTGGGAAAATGGTCTGGTAGCGGTGTACGAGATGGATTAAAGGAAAGAGAGACACTAAGAAAAGAGAAATGAGTGAGTTATAAAACATCTAGCATAAAAATTGTGTATCAGAAAGCTAATGCTAAATCAATCACAAAATCTTTAGGATTTCCATCTAAACCTAATTTGCCTAACCATGTTAAGCTAGCTTTTGAAATTGAACTATATTTTATGAGTCATAGGCCTCTTTTAAAGCACTAAGTTTCTCAAGTTTTCTTGTTTTCAGCCATTTTCGCCAATGTCAATAAATAACCGAGATATACTGAGGCACTAGAACATGGTGTGCTATGGGGAGATCGTCAAAATATCTCCCAAAATCCTTTTTTTTTAAATATGGGTCACTAATGTGCCTTCTTCCTGCATTTCCAACTGTCTATTAGATATCCACTTGTTTTTCCATTGGTACATCCAATTCAGCATGTCCAAGACTGAACACCCCTCCCCTCCAAAAGAAAAGAAGTAGCTTCTCCTGAATTCTTCCTCATTTTGTTCAGGAGTACCATTATCATTCCAGTATCTTTGCCAAAAAAACCTCATTGAGGGGGCAGCTGGGTAGCTCAGTGGATTGAGAGTCAGGCCTAGAGACAGGAGGTCCTAGGTTCAAACCCGGCCTCAGCCACTTCCCAGCTGTGTGACCCTGGGCAAGTCACTTGACCCCCATTGCCTACCCTTACCACTCTTCCACCTAGGAGTCAATACACAGAAGTTAAGGGTTAAAAAAAAAAGAAAACCTCATTGACCATATGGCCCACAGAGGCACAAAGAGTCATATATGAACAATTAAACCAGTGATTCCCAAAGTGGGTGCTACCTCCCCCGGTGGGTGCTGCAGCAATCCAGGGAGGCAGTGATGGCCACAGGTGCATTTATCTTTCCTATTAACTGCTATTAAAATTTTTTTAAATTAATTTCCAGGGGCTAAGTAATATTTTTTTCTGGAAAGTGGGCAGAAGGCCAAAAAAGTTTGGGAACCACTGAATTAAACAATAATCATCATTTATTCATTTTAAAAGTCTTGATGTTTTCCAGTAGAATTGCTAATTAGATATGAGAGGGGGGTGGAATGAGGGCAGGGAAAGAACATGATTCATGGAACCATGGAAAAATATCCTAAATTAATTAATTAAGTAAATAAACTTTTAAAAAACCTCTTGATGTTTTGTCTTTGTCTCTCTCTATCCATCTGTCCATCCATCTCTCTCTCCACCCACTCACCCAGTCCCCTTCTTGTCAGTCTTTCTTCTATGTATTCATCCATCCATCTATCTATGTCTATCTCTCTTTCTACCTATCTATCCATTTAAGTATCTGTCTGTCTGTTTTTTTGTCTATCTCTATCAATCTACCTATCTATCTGTCTATCTTTCTGTGTTTTGGTTTTCTTCCACTAGAGCATTTTATTTACATGCATATTTTTTTATAAATCTCAGGATTGTTCTTACTGTGTTTCCATATTGTCTCCTCAAGGTCCATGGTGCCAGCTGAGCTTTCAAGCTTGCTGAACCCAGACTGAAAAGAAAGCAGCAAAGCTTTCACCACTCTTTCAGATCTAGAGTTTACTGCACTATAACTGCTCAGTTCAGCCCATGAGGTTCATATTGATTTGTCCTGTCCTGTGATCATCAGTGATCTCATCTCCAATGTTCCAGTGCTTTGTCATCACAGTTAGGGATAAGACAATGACTTTAGAGAAAGCATTCTTTCTTTTTTTTTACATTTTTTAAAAAAATAAGTGTTTTTTTGAGTTAACATTTACTTTTAGCTTTTATATATTACATAAGTAAATGATAATATGCATATGATTTGTCATAAAAATGTAATAAGTTATAATAAGTATGCTGATCCAAGAGAAACAAATTCTCATGCTATGTCCAAAAATCTTTGTCTCATTAAGGTTTTCAACCTTCTTTTGTGAAATTGACCCTTAGGCACTGAGGTGAAACCTGAGGACTCATTTTTAGAGTAATCTTTATAAATGCATAAAATAAAATGCATAGAGTTACAGAGGAAGTCAGTTACACAGAAATAGTTATCAAAATTTTTAAACCCAAGTTAAGATCCAGACCCACCCCCTCATTTTTCAGATAAGAAAATTGATGACCAAAGAGGTTAAGTGATTTGTCTAAAGTAAGCGGAAGAAAAAACATATGTACTCAGATCCAGATCCCTTTCTTTATTTTTTTTAAACCTTTGCCTTCTCTTTTACAATTGATACTGTGTCGGTTCCAAGGCAAAAGAGTGGTAAAGGATAGGCAATTAGGATTAAAAAACTTGCACTCGGTCACACAGCTAGGAAATGTCTAAAGGCATATTTGAACCCAAGACCTCCAGTCTCCAGGTCTGGCTTTCTATCCATTAAGCCACCTAGCTGCCCTTAGATCTTTTTCCATTTTGTACTCTTCCATACATAATTTCCTCTCACTCTATTGTAAACTCTATAAAAGCAGGAACCAGATTTTATTGAAATGTTTGTATTTTCCCAAGTGCACCGTATATGGCGGGCATTTATAAACAGCTGTCAAATTTAATCTGTTCATCTGTCTTGTCTCCTTAGGCTATGTTGATATTGGGCTTATTCCAAAAGGAGCAAGAGACATCCGAGTAGTAGAGGTTGAAGAAGCTGGAAACTTTTTGGCTGTCAGGAGTGAAGACCCAGAAAAGTATTACCTAAATGGGGGGTTTATTATCCAGTGGAATGGGGACTACAAGTTGGCAGGGACAGTCTTCCAGTATGACAGGAAAGGTGACCTGGAGAATCTGAGGGCAGCTGGTCCCACCAACGAATCTGTGTGGATACAGGTAATATACAGTGCCCAATACAGTTCTAAATGAGGTGGCACTTTTCAGATATACCTTTCAGAACAGTAGATTGGGGGAACATTGCCAAGATAATTAACTGCACCACCAAGTGACCCAAACACTCACTGAAAAAATACTAACAAAAAGAAGTTCAAGTTTATTAAATTTGTTTTGTTCCATAATTGATGGGTTTTTAAAGAAGTCAAATATATTTATTTTAGATCTTTAACGTTTCCTGTGATTTCTGTCTTTACATGTGAATATTAAGTCATAAAGAGCCAGCCCGATATAGCTGATAGCCCCTGTGTCAGAAACACCTGAGTTCAAATTACATCTTTGCACATACTGGTTGTGTTATCCTAGGCCAATCATTTAACCTCTCAGTGCCCTAGGCAATGCTGTAATAATTCAAGCTGCATAATGTTCACCTGCAAATCTACCTTGGTAGAGAAAATTCCTTACTGGAATCTTCCAATGCTAATAAAATAACAAATTCATTTTTTTTCATATTTTCACAATTCAACTTGAGGTCAGTCTCTCCCTTGCTTTTCAGCTCCTCTTCCAAGTGACCAACCCTGGCATAAAATATGAGTACACAATACGGAAAGACAGCAGCTCTGAAAATGATGTAGAGAAGCCAGAGTACTTTTGGCAATATGGCAGCTGGACAGAATGCAGTGCAACATGTGGGACAGGTAAGTGCTGGCTCATCTGAGATTTGGCTAGAGCTTTAGGAGAGCTGGCTTGAGGAGGAAAGATTAGCCTTGTCTTCCTTGGCTCCAGAGAGTAGAACTGGCACCAATACAGGATAGTTTCAGAGAGCTAGAATTGAGCTCAACAGATAGAAAAGTCGCCTAATAACTAGTGCTATTCAAAATGAAATGGATGACCCAATGGAATCACTTGTCAGTTCCAGAAGGGGGGAGACAAGAGGGGTGGGAAAAATCGTGACTCTTGTAACCATGGAAAAATATTCTAAATAAATAAATAAATATTTTAAAAATGAAATGGTTGGCTTTTTTCAGAGAGGTGTAATAAAAAGTGCCGGATGTGGAAATAAGGGAGGAGTCTTGCTTCTGACATTCATCAGCTATGTATGACCCTAGTCAAGATATTCAATTTCTCTGCATTTTATTTGCCTCCTCTGAAAAAAATAAGGATAATAACTAGAGGGCCTGCCTCATAAAGATGTTATGTCCATTTCAAGAAATGTGGGAAGTTAGGTGATACTTTTGCAAATGCTGAACCTTGAAAGCTAATTATGATCCTTCTAGCTGGACGTACAGTCCTGTTCTACACTACCTAAGATTTTTGTTTTTGTTTTTCCATGTGAGAGTACATACAGTACACTATCCTCACATCTCAATTTTCTTTCCTCTTTGATTTATCAGTGCTTATGTCTTGCCAGAATCCAGCCCTGGGTTACCCACAACATCTGCATTCTGCCAACTTTGACTTTATTGCTGAATAGTGAATGCTGCAGGAAGTCACTTGACTATGCCAACTGGCACCACTATAGATGTCTGTTATCTGATCTCTGTTGGGTCCTAATAGCTTTCTTTCTTCACTAATCGATTCTGTCATATTGCCCCTAGAGGCCATTCTAAACCTTCTCTTTGATCCACAAGCTTCCAACATACCAACCCTCCCTCCTCTTAATAGAGGATCTCATCTGCTACTTTAATGAGAAATTAAAAAGCATTGTAAGTTCCGACTTCTTGCCTCTTTTATTTAATAAAGCTCCTCCCACATCATGCTGTTCTCCTTCTTCACCAATGTCTTTTAAGAAATGGTGGCCTTCTTGCCAACCTCTATTTGTATCCTTGAACCCATTCCCCCCTATCTCATCTGGCAACTTGCCCCCTTAATCTCTCCCCTATTAACGCTTTCTCTAGTCTTTAATTTCTCCCTTTTGACTGGCTCCTTCCTTATTGCCTATGTCTGTTTAGGTCTTCCTTATCCTTTTAAAACTTCTCTTGACTGTCATCTCCTCAAGTTCATAGTGTATATTTCCCCCCTTTCCCAACCAGACTTCTAGGAAATTTTGTCGGCTTCCTTGTTTCCATTTCCTCTCTTTCCATTTACTTCTCATTCCTTTGTGAGCTAACTTCAAAATTCATGACTAAACTGAAGCTGTTCTCTCCCAGGTAACCAGTTTTTCTTTATTGCTAAATCTGATGTCCTAGACTTTGTCCTCATCTCCTAGATCTCTCTATATCATTTAAAAAAAAAAACCTTATCTTCTGTCTTGGAGCCAATACACAGTATTGGCTCCAAGACAGAAGAATGGTAAGGACTAGGCAATGGGGGTTAAGTGATTTGCCCAGGGTCACACAGCTGGGAAGTGTCTGAGGCCAGATTTGAACCTAGGACCTCCCATCTCTAGACCTGTCTTTCAATCCACTGAGCCATCCAGCTGCCCCCCTCTCTATATCATTTGACACTTGATCTTTTACTCCTCTAGGAGACCCTCTCTGTTGTGTTTTCATACCACTGCTTTCTTCTAGTCCCTCATTCTCCACTACTATCTTTCTGACTACTCTTCAGTCATCTTTGCTACATTCTCACCTGTGTCTCATCTTCTGACTGTAGTTAAATACAAAGGCTTTGTTCTAGGCTCTTTTCATTTCCCCCTCAACACTTTCTCTGGGTTAACTTACAGCTCCCATGGTTCAAATTTATCGCATGAGCTCCAGTTTCACACATTGAAACAACTGTTGGGCCTCTCCAACTGGCTATCCAACAGGCCTCACAAACTCAGCATTGCCAATGAAAAGCTCATTGTCTTTTCCCCAAAATATACTTGTCTTCCAAAGTGCCCTGTTTCTAAGGGTTCCACAAGCCTTCCCAGTCACCCAGGTTCAAACACTCAAAATCGTCCCGGGGTTTTTGCTTTCACTCTAACTCTCACCTCTCTATCTCCTGTATCTAAGCAGTTGCCAAGCTGTCATTTCTATCCTTGCAACATTTCTTCCATCTGTTCTCTTTCTTCCATTTATGTAGCCACCATCTTTCTTTAGATGTTCATCACATCCTGCCTTGACTATTGTAATAGTCTCTTAATTGGTTTCCCTTATTTTCTGTCTCTCCTCTCTCTACTAAATTCTCCAAACCTGTGATAGACAAACTTTTTAAAGAGGAGGCCAAAGGAAAGGAAATGCTCATCTGTCAGTCTGTTTCTAAGGCAACTCTTTCAAAGTTTCATTGTATTATATCCTACTCATTGTATTCATCAGATTAGGAATAATGTCATGTAGTGGGATAGAACATTTCAGGGGGCTGCCTCTGGCTTGAAGGCCATAATTTGCCCATCACTGCTCTAAACAACTTTCAAATTCATATGTCTAGAGCATAGGTCTGATCTTGTTATTCCTCTGCTCAGGAAGCTTTGGTGTATTCCTATTGCCCCTAGAATAAACTGGTTTCCTCTACTTGTTATTTAAAAGGAAGATAGGAGGTGGACTGTATAGATTGCTTATGTCTGGTCCTGGAGTCAGGAAGACCTGAGTTCAAATTGAGCTTCAGACACTTATTAATTGTGTGACCCTGAGCAAGTATCTTAACCTTGTTTGCCTCAATTCCTCATCTGTGAATGATCTAGAAAAGGTCATGGTAAACCACTCCTGACCTTTGCCAAGAAAACCCCAAATAGGGTCTCAAAGAGTTGGACATGATTGAAGTAACTGAATGACAGCAAAAACTTGTTATTCAAAGTCCTTCACAACCTCTCTCTATAGACTGATCTCACATTATTCCCATTCTGTATTCTGGTCAAATTTTTCTGTTTGGAGTTGTCATATAAAATGCACAATCTTCTATTTTTGTGCCTTTGGATTGGCTATTCCTTGTGTCTGGAAAGTTCTACCTCATCGCTTTTGTCCCTTGGAATCCTTACCTCATTTCAAAGCTAAGCTCCAATATTGCCTACAAATAAGGTTTTTCTTGCCCCCATCCCAATTATTTTGCATTACAATCAGGTGATCATAAATCTAGTGATAGAATTTATATATATGTTTGTATTTATATATAAACATACAGTATTTATTTCTCTCTGTACCTGCTATTTTCCCCTCAACAGAAAGTACCTTGAAGGTAAAGACGTTCATTTTTGACTTTGTATCCTCGAGCCCCTAACACAGGGCCCTGGCATGCATTAGATATTTAATAAATGCTTGTTATAGTAACTTGTTGGATAGAGAAGCTGCTTCAACAAAAAACAAATGAAACTTTTTAGTGAGGAAAAATTCTGAGGAAAATAAAGATAACATGACTGGAGATATTATTTTTCCCATGATCCCCAAATCTTTCTTGAAATAGTATTATATTTTAGCAAGAACACTGGACCATGTGACCTTGGTGAGTCACTTAAATTCTCCAACCTTTGGTTTCCCTACTTATGAAATGATGGATTTTTGCTTATCCTTTCCAGCTTTAACATAATAAGATTCTAATCTCTCAGGGTACCACAAAATTTGGATGTAGTCCACCTTTTCCTAGCATTTCTTGGGGATGAAACAAAGGCATGACTGAATAAATGTAATATGTAGCTCACTAGAGACAACTTCAGGAATTGGGATTATTTCAACTCCTATTATTTCATGTGACACATCAAGGAAGGAGAATGACAAGCTCTTTCTATTTTGTGAACAGTATGCTAGTACATCTGGAATGAAAAGATAAGTATTTGATTTCTTCAGTGATAGCAAAGGAACGTCTGATTCAGTTGCCCAGGAAATCAGAGATTGCCTGCCAGATGTAGCCTATTTTATCTTGTTACCCGTACACTCTTGTGATTGTCAAAGCTTAAAATACAACCTTTCCCCATTTTAATCTCTTGGAAATATTCTATAGTTTATGATGCAGCCAGGTTTTAAGCCAAAACTTTGAGACACTTTTAAAATGTTTCCCTGTTTAGCCAGAAATGAAAACACTGAATTTTTTGACATCTACCTGCTGGGAGAACTGATTATCTTTTTAGCCTTCTGTTATTAGGCCTCAGAGAAAGTGCCATGAAGTCTTATAGTGAGATGGATACATGGAAATAATTTGGTCTTCAAAGTTTCATCCAAAAAGGATGTCTTTATTTTAATAATGCTCCCCTTTTATTCCATTATTTTTTGTTTTAGGCTGCCACTAAAGTTTAAGCCTTGCTGCTTAGATTCCAAATTTGTTTCAGTCTCCATTGCTTTTAGAGAACACTGGCAGCAGCACCTCCTCTCTGAACTCCCACATCAGATATGCACAAGATTTAATGGGGGAGAAAAACTGCCTCTGGGGTTCAAGGACCTGGATTCACATCTCATTTCTAATGCTTATTGCCTCTGTGACCTTGGACAAATCTCTTAACCTCTTAGGGCCTCTGTTTCCTAATCTGTAAAATGAGAATGAGTTTTTGTGATGCTCTCTGGAGAACCAGCTATAGTCCTAAAATCTCATGACTTCATTCATGGATATCTTGAGACTTAAGGGAAATAAAAAATAATGACTTCTGCAGATTATTGCACCAACAATTGCTATCATCTACCTTCGGAGGTTTATTGAATGAAATGAAAATGGTTTGATCAGGAATTCAGTGCATCTGGAGTAAATCATTATCTTCTAAAACTGTTCATCCTTCTTTACTTTGTTGATTCTGGGATCATACTAATGATGGAACTAATTAGTTCTCCATCCCATACAGATCACGGGCTATCTAAGATGTTCTCATCCTCTGTGATTCATGATCAGATCTTTTTGTCTGCCATAAGTATCTAACCAAGATATAATAAATCTTCCTTTGCATTCTTTTAACATTGCATGAATTCCTGTGAAGCAGTCAACTTGTCTAACTTATTTTTCACTCTTGTGAAAGAACAAGCTGCCCTCCTTTCACCATCATACATCCTTTTGGTGATATCTTCTATATTAACATTAGCACACAAGTTATCATTAATGACAGGCTTATCTCTCCATTTCCCCTGGCATCACCTGAATGGTTGATTCTTCTGAGCTAGGACATTCCATGGTTGTTAACCATCCAGATAGAGAATATCAAAGCTAAGAGATTAGCTTTTGTGGCTAAAAGTAATTCAGGATTATAGAAACCATTACCCAGTTTCCCAAATGCAATCCACCTGGTCTCCTCCTGTTAAATTCTGAAACATATCCAGGGTCTATCAACTGGGGCTGCCCAATATTTGATTCAAAGTATCTATACTGATGGGCACCTTCACTGTATGTCCCCATCTGGTCTCCAGGTGCTCTATATTTTATATAAGACTTTCAGTGTGGTATAATGGAAAGTGCTGGATTTAGAATCAGCATTCACTCAATAAGAACACTAAACCCTTATTCTGTTATGTAATATGTGGTTTCAAACCCAGTTCTATCAGTTATTACATGTGTGACCTTGAACAAGTCACCCTTTCTGAACTTCAGTTGCTCATCAATGAGTCCTTATCCTGGACCTTTCATGAGGAGCCCCTTTTATGAGGGGGTCTTTGTAAGGCTTATTTAGCTCCTAGTTCAGTTTACTTCATAGAATATTTCACATCCTTACTACTTCTTGACCCCTTTCAGATAATTCTCCCCATCCCTTTCTTTCTAGCTCTTCTTAATGTGAAGTCTCCCCCATTAACATAAGTGTTATTATTATCCCCATTTTGCAGATAAGAAAGCTGAAGCTGGAAGAGGTTAAGTAACTTGTGCAGGTTCACAGAGCTAGTAAATATCTGAGACCAAATGTGAACTTGGGTCTTCCTGAATGTTTGGGAAGGTTCATTAGCTTTAGAATTTGAAGCATTTTTTTAAAAAGCAATATCTTGGGTTGGTGCAGATGGAAAATCACTTAAAATTGCTCTTTGAGAATTGGACTGCACTGACTTTGTGTCTGACCTTTTCCATTTTCCATTTTATGTATCTGGTAATAGGGCCAGAGGTCCAGCTCTCTCATTTACCCTTGTTTGCTTAGTCTTCTCTTTTTATGAATCAAATGAATTCTTTTCTTGACAGGACCAACTGAACTCCTTTGTAAAGCATTTAATCACCTAAAGTGGAGCCTAAAAAGGAGTGATCCTTTTTCTCAGTTTGCCAGTCCTTATCCTGCATTTCCCTATTGAACACTTTTCTAGTTTTTCTTAATATCATGACCATGGACCCAACTATCAAACAATTCATATGATAAAGCCAAAAGGCTTTTTTTTTATCCAGGGACATAGAAACCTCTTGAAGTCCTTGGGGGTTGGCTTATATGCCTTCTGCTTTGTAAAATTGGCTAGGTGTGTTGAAGGATATGGTGAGCAGGAAATCTAAAAATAACAGATGTGTATGTTCACTGAAATTGGCAAAAGTAAATTGAATTCAGTGACTTCAGCTGATAGTTCCTAACAAGATTTCTTCTAGATCAACCCCAATGGGTTGTTTAGCAACTAATGTTTAAAGGGACAATATCATCTGTTAATTCCTCCAACTCTTAACTGGTCCTTTGAAAATATGCCCATATATCTCAAGGCCTTAAAAAAACTTATGCTTTCATTGATTTCAGTATTCCTTCCACACAATTCTTCTTTGCCTTATTTTACAAATGGTCTTCTCACACACTTACCTTATATCACTGCATACACAGCATTCTGCCTTAGTTGAGGCCCTTGTTGCCTCTTTTCTGTATTTTTGCAGTAACCTCCTGATTGGTCTCAAATCTTTCCTCTCACTATTCCACCCTCTTCATCTCTTCCAAAACGACTCTTTTAAAGTGTAGTATTGATCGTATTGCTCCCTTGCTTGATGAACTTCAGTGCCTCCCCAATACCTTTAGGAATAAATATAAAGTGTTTTGCACTTAAGTTCTTAACAATCTGTCTCCATTCTATTGTTCCAGCTTTATTAAACATGATTCCCTTTCATGAACTCTTCATTATAGCCAAACCGAGCTTCCTCTCGCTTCTCACTCATAATATTCCACTTCTTGTTTCCATGACTGTGCTATCTATCCCCCCATGCCAGGGAAATATTCCCTCATCACTTCTGCCTCTTAAAATCTCTGGTTTCTTTCTAAATTCAATTCAATTATAGCCTTCTCAATGAAACCTTTTTGGATCCCCTTATGTATTAGTACCTTACCCCTAAAATTGCCTTCTATTGATATCTTTGTGCACATATGTATATATATAGCATTGTCCTAATCAAAAGTTTGTGTCCCGTGGCAGAGACTGTTATATTTTTACATTTATGTCCTCAGCATGTACCACATAGTAGGTGCTTGAGAAAAGTGTGTTGTTCGATTGGTTCATGAGTTGCTTTGAGCAAAGAAGTCATCTTCATCTGGTAGCCAACAATTCTGGTGATGGTAGTGCTTAGCCAGGCTGGTCCTCAAAAGTAAACACAATGGCCATCTTTAAGCTCGTGTTTATAGTTTTTCTAATTTTGTAGGATCTGCCCAGAATCAACCAGCACAACATTTAAGGTACCCAGCATCACCTTCAGGCTACAATAAGGCAGCACAATCACACTTTTGTGGATAATGTTGAAATAATACTAATAAGTAAAGATGGGAAAGAAAAGGGACAGATAAGAATGACTTCGGTTCCTGACTTGCACCAGTGCTGTTGATTGGGGAAGTCTGTGTTGATTGCCACTAAATGTGGGGTCTGCTTTATCAAGACCTTTTAAAAGTCTAGGTGTTTCTTATAACTTAACAATATAAATTCTTCAAAGAAGTATTATTGTTCAGTCATTCCAATCATGTCTGACTCTTTGTAATTCCATGTGGAATTTTCTTGGCAAAGATAGTATAGTAGTTTGGCATTTCCTTTTCCAGTGGATGAAGGCAAGCAGATTAAGTGATTTGCCCAGGGTCTCACAGATGGTAAGTGTCTGAGGCTAAATTAAAACTTGGGTCTTTCTGACTCCATCCCAGCTCTCTATACACTCAGCCACTTAGTAGCCTCCTCAAAGAAGTATAGGAGAAGGAAATACCCTGCACAGACAATAGTTTGCCAATGACTGCTTTCAAAGAAGGTTACATAATCTCTTTTGATGCTTACAACAATGCAATATGTAACACAACTATTATTGCCACCATTTTACAAATAAATAGAATAACTGAAGCTCATCGGAGTACCGTGATTTGCCTTTGGTTACACACTATTAAAGGTGGGGCTTAAATTTAAACATGTCTTCTGATTTGAAGTCCAAGTTTCTTTACCAGCCCAAATGTCAAGATTCATCTGAAGTTTGTAGGATACAGATATGGAAAATAATATAGTAAAGCTTCATTCATTGGCACTTCAATTTGGAATTTGCTGTGATTTGGACTGAATATCCTTTGCAAATATAAATTTCCAAATAAATTGTATAGGAAGTCTTTTCTCTTGATGGCACCAGCTCTGCTGGGCCAGATGTTGTGCTAATGAGGTTTGAGTCCCTCAAGGTCCAATTCACTTCATTTTTCTTCATGGCCATAGTGTTCTCAGCTCTAGCAAACATCCTATTGATGCTCATATTTGATCACAAGTGGGGGAGGGAGGACCTGTGATCCAGTTTTTACCACTTGTAAAAAAGATGAGATTCTCCCAAATGGAGTTTCAAAAAAACACAAAAATATTGTCCATAATTTGATGGACACTATTCAGGTAAACAGTAGAGGATTTTTCTAGATTGAATTATCAGAGATTTTCTATTTAACTCAGTAAATATTTATGTTAAACACATACTATTAGGATGGCATTATACAAGGCACTGGAAATACAACTGGCTTAAGAACTCCCATTATATTATTGGCTCTTTGTTGTCTTTCTTCCACTTAGATGTTCTTTTAATGACATCCTTTTCCAAACTCCCCATCTGTAATGTGCTGTTGCTTGTTTATACTCACGGTGAGCCTCTTCATTGTCCTTTAAGTAATACCCAACTTAAGTTTTTAGAGACAGGAATGTTGTGTGATGTCCTGGGAAGAGCTTTGAATTTGGAGTCAAAAGACCGGAGTTCAAACCCTGCCTCTGCAACTATATGATCTTGGACAAGTCACTGAATTTTTCCAGCCATATTTTCTTCCAGTATAAAATGATGGAGTTGGATTAATTATTCTCTAAAATCATTTCCTGCTTCAAATCTTTCTATAGTACATTACCTATAACCATACAGGCTCACTGGAAGAATATTAGTGTCAATCATATGAACCTTTGTTCCCAATGGCAGAACTCTATATGGTATTCTAATTCTCCCCAGTGGTAATTAGGATTTAGAAGTAGTTCTTTTCATGTAAATGTATAACAAAATATTATAATGTTTCATTATAAATAATAATTTTTCCTTTCTGAGAGCTAACCTAATTAGCATAGAGTTGTTATGAAAAATAATTTCGGAAGCTTACTAGCAGGAAGTCCTCCTGACCTAGCTTCCCTTGGTTAGTATCTCTTATGGTCTAGGAAACTGGTACTATTTTTTGCAGGACACTACGAAGCCAGTAAGTGATAGCCCCAGAGGTGTTTTATCTCCGTGTAAGCCATGCCATCATTTAATTAGGCGTTTTTAGCAGTCCCATTTCATCTGAAGTGAATAGCTCATGCCACTTGTTCCATCTGTTAGCATTTCACTGATGACTTAACAGTGAAGTGAGAATGGGGTGAGCTATGCCATTGCTCATCCAATATCCCTGTTCTCTGACATCAGTGGTTTATATCTTGGTGAATGTAAAAACACTTGACGATCTCCTGTTCCCATTAATTAGGAGTTGCTAAGTCCCTTCATCTTTTTTATAATGTTCTGATCCCTATTTAAAACGAGAGCCAGACATATTCCCTGCCCTTAAATGCCCTTAAAGAAACTTAAATTCTCCAATATAAGAAATATTAAATAACTGATACTTCTTTAATGAGAGGCAGCATGATATAATGGATAGAAAGCAGCCCCAGAGTCATGAAGACAGGTTCAAGTCCAACCTCTGATATATATTGGTTCTGTCTCCCAGGGCGACTCATTTAACATCTCAGTGCCCCAAAGCAATTCTCCACAGCTATAAATTGCAGAACAGTTGCTGACCTCCAGCGACTCCCTAGAAACTCCTTACAATAATGAAATCAAAGATTCAGACAGAAATTAATAAATTCTTTAATCCTGAAAGAATATAAGCTTTCATCAGTTTGGTTCCATCTCTGCCAATACTGATGACATCCTCTCTAAGCCTTAGAACACTGATGTTTTGGTCATATGCCCTATTGGTAATTAGTAAAAACAAAGAAACCAACAAATAACTGACCAGGCACCCCCAATAACTTACATTTATTTACAAATAATAAACATATGCTCATGTTTCAATATATTGCACACATTATAAAATAAGAACCAAAAGAGAAATGTAAAAGGACAAGCTGAAATAATATTAAAGGTACCAAAGAATTTTTGTTCTTATTGAAATTTTGTTAATGATAATGAGATTGAGTATGTTTCATTGTCTTTCTAAAAATCCTATGAATATCTTGGGAGATATAGTGGAATTATAAATAACAATTGTTTGCTAGTAGTTGATTTTTCAGTTAATTTGGAGAATGTAGCTAGCCAGCCAATTAATTTTTTTTTCTATTTAGATTTTTGTAAATTGAAAGATACACAATTCAATAATAAAGTAATAGGTCACAACAGTCAGAAAATAAAACAGCTTTTCACTGAAGTTATTTTTCTCTATGGTAAGATAAATTCAACATACACAATGAAAAACCAAGAAGCAAAAATGAATTATCTCTAATATCAATTCAGAAGAAAGCATTTTATGTATGATCTTTATGTAGTTCTGTTTAGTGGAAGGTTATCATGCCTTAATCCCCTATTCATATTTGGCTATTTCAGTTGTGTTCTTGTATAAGAAATGCTGAAGAAGAGAAGATGAGTTTGGCCAGTATCATAGAATTCAAGAAAAAAGAGTAATGCTTAATAGGGGGAGAAAGGCTGGTTAAGGTCAGGTTGCAAATGGCTTTATGTACCAAAAGAGTTTATATTTGATTCTATAGTCAATAGGCAGCCACTGGAGTGGTGACATGGTTAGCTTAACCTTTAGGAAAATCACTGATATGGTATGATAGTTAATGCCTACAATCTCTGCTACAGGAAAAGCCAAGACTGATAGATCTCTAATGTTTAGGAGTTCTCAGCTACAATGGACTAAGCCCATAAAGTGTGCACACTGTTTGAC
This sequence comes from Gracilinanus agilis, assembly GCF_016433145.1. Lineage (NCBI taxonomy): Eukaryota > Metazoa > Chordata > Mammalia > Didelphimorphia > Didelphidae > Gracilinanus > Gracilinanus agilis. Next base: position 385,515,533 of record NC_058130.1, read on the forward strand.
ATTAATTGGTGAGGCCCCAGAAATGCCAAGTTACCCAGGGAGGGATAAACCTTTCCAGATAAGAAATGAACCAACTGACCGGAGTGGGTCTAGGCTCATGTGCAACACCTTCACTTCTACTCTTGCTGAGATAGGGAAACTTTGTCTAAAAAATATCACTTTGGTAGAAAGATGGAAAATAGATTCCAGTGGGGAAGAGACCCAAGGCACGGAGAACAATGATGTGAGATATGGGAGATATCATGGACAAAGAAAAGATAGCAATTAGCAACTGTTTAGATATGTGGGAGGAGTGAAGGAAAGGAGTCAAGGATTGTGATCCTGGATGACTGAAAGGATGGAAATGTCCTCAAATGGAATATAATAGCTTAGAAGAGGGATGAGTTTGAAAGGAAAGATAATGTAATCTTTGATGCAAGTTACAACTCAATCATGCCCAATTATTCTATGTGACTATTTCTATCCTATCCAAAATAAAAAGAAGTAGAATAGGATGCTTCCAGAGCACAGAACTAAGACCTTGGAGAAATCTGTGTAGCCATGAGATGATCTAGGGGGCGAAGGTGAGTTTGATGAGGAGAGAGAATTTTTCCAGTGATATTGGTGCAACTAATACTGTGGTTATAACTTTGCTAAGGTGATGCTGGGTACAGAAAGCTGATAGGAAGGCACTGAGAAGGAGATTTGGGGAATAATAACATGAAAATTCTAGGCGTGATTGTATTGAAAACAAGACTCACAATTGACTATTGATAGAGAATGTGAGATATGAACCATTTCTCCACCCTCCCATTCGTTTATCACACATCATTAGGATCATTCTTTATCCCCTTAAAGAGCCAAGTCTTTAAAGACTTTACAGACCATTAGAAAATGTTCTCTATGCACCATTAGAAGAAAAATTTAAAATATCCAGTGTTCAAGATAATCAGCTTAGAATTTAGCTGGGCAGTTCCTAACATCAAATGAATATAATCTGTATTCGTGTTTTAGACCTTCCTATCTTGGAAGGACCCAAAAGAATGTGCTCAATATTAGTATAGTCTATGGTCATCAATTCCATGCCATGGTGAGGCAAAAGAAGAGGATTTTAGTGACAGGAATTATGTTCTCAATTAATCAGAATTTGGCCATAGAAAGGTTGGGGTTTTTTTAATCATTGATATCTTTTGTACTTTTGTATTACCTTAATTTCCTAATATATCTCTAACTTGCTACTTAGGGAACCATCTCTGGCAAAAAATAGCCAAAACGTTTATTAAGCACTTACTATGTGCCAGACCCTAAGAGCTAGGGATAAAAAATTAAAATTAAAAAAAAAAGGTAAGCAAGTGCTTCTGCCTTGAGGAGTCTACCTGCCAAGACAAACCCAGGAATTATATAAACATTTTTAAAGGCAGGGCTGGATGCAAAGGGGAGTGTCACAAGTAATCTATAATAGCTGAGTAGAGAGATTCTGAACCATGCAATGTTTTTAGCAAGATAAGCATAATAAACCAAATCAAAGGCCCCTCAGCAGGCACAAACCCCTGAAGAAAGGTTCTGCACAGATCTTTTTACGTTAAAAGAAAACAAGCAGGATATAAAATTAGGTAATCTGATTTCTTATTGGAGGAAAGATTAAGGACTTTCTGAGTTGAGAGGGGAAAAGCAAAAGAATGGAATTTGTTCCCCAAAACAAGTGATTTGCAGGAAAACTACAAAATGCAGGTTGCTCACAAAATGGAGTCATTGTTCATAAGACAAAGTTAGTTTGGTTCTCAAAGAAGTAATTCAGAGAAAACAGCTAACACTTTAAGGAAGTAAGATAGTGTGTGTGTGTGTGTGTGTGTGTGTGTGTGTGTGTGTGTAATGTTTCTTATATATAGGATGAGGAAAGAGTATATGCTAAATTTTTTGGAGAAAAGAGCAAATGATAAAAGGTCTAATACTAATACTAATTTTAAAATTTTATTATTTATTTTCAACATTAATTTTTTAAACATTTGAGTTCCAAATTATCTTCCTCCCTTCCACTCATTGTGAAAGCAAGAAATGTGATATCAATTATACAAGTAAAATCATGTAAAATGTATTTCTATGCTAGTCATGTTGCAAAAAAAAACTCATAAAAACAAAACCTAGAGAATAAAAGAAAATGAAAAATCATCTTTAATTTGAATTCAGTTAGTTCTTTCTCTGGAGGTAGATTATACTTTTCATCAGAAATTGATGAAATTGTCTCAAAACTGTCTTGGATCATTATAATGCTGAGAATAGCTAAGTCATTCATAGTTGAACGTTGTACAATATTACTGTTACTGTATATAATGTTCTGGTTCTGCTCACTTAACTTTGCATTAATTCATATAAGTCTTCCCATGCTTTTCTGAAATCATCCTGATCATCATTTCTCATAGCACAATAGTATTCTGTCACAATCACACTTTTTCAACTATTGCTCAATTAATGAGCATTCCCTCAATTTCCAGTTCTTCACCACCACAAAAAGGGCTGCTATAAATATTTTTTGCAAATACCTGTCCTTTTCCTTTATTTTTTATCTTTTTGAGATCTCTAATTATTTATGTTTAAATATGGCTTGATTTGTGTGAAAAGTGTTTTGTAATTATGTTTATATTGTTCCTGGGTTTGTCTTGGCAAGTAGATTCCCAAGTATTTTATAATGTCTGCAATTATTTTAAATAGGATGTCTTTTTCAATCTTTTCCTGCTGGACTTTGTTGGTAATATGTAGAAATGCTGACAATTTATGTGAGTTTATTTTATAACCTGCAACTTTTCTGAAGTTGTTAATTGTTTTACCTAGTTTTTTAGTTAATTCTCTAGAATTCTCTAGGTATACAACCTTATCAGCTGCAAAAAGCAATAATTTTATTTCCTCACTACCTATTTTAATTTCTTCAATTTCCTTTTCTTATTGCCATGATTAGTATTTCTATTATAAAACTGAATAATAGTTGTGGTAATGAGCATTCTTGTTTCACCTCTGATCTGATCTTATTGAGAAAGATTTTAGCTTATCCTTGTGACAGATAATGCCTTATGGAGTCATTAGGTTTCACTCGCCCAATTCTTATTAATAAGAAATTTTTTCTTCACTGAGCTTTTATACCTTTTTTTCCATTTGGCCAATTCTATTTTTAAAAAAATTCTTTTCTTCATTGCATTTTTACAACTCTTTTCCCATGTGGCCAATTTTGATTTTTAGAAGTTCTTTTCAGTGGATTTTTGTGTCTCTTTTACCATTTGTATAATTCTATTTTTAAAGATATTTCGTTCTTTAGTAATTTTTGCACCTGCTTTATGATACTACTGACTTTCTTTTTACAATGTTTTTTATCACTTATTGATTTCCCCAATTTTTCCTTTACCTCTCTTATTTTATTTTTTTTTTAATTTTTGAGATCTTCCAGGAATTTTTGTTGTGCTTGTACCCAATTAACACCTTTTCTTTGAGTCTTTGATTGTAGCTATTTTGAAACTGTTGTCTTCTTTTGAGCTTATGACTTTTAACTTTCTATTAAAGTTAAGACTCTTTGGATGGAGGAAACATTCTCCTAAGATTCAAGTTTTTCATATTACTGTTTTCAGAGCTAGTTCTGTGGGGTTGAAGAGGTTATAAATTTTTTTGTTCTTTTAAGGTGGTATAATCCAAGGAGAGGTGTGGTCACTACTCTCCTGGTTGGGCTGTGTTTTTTACCCAGAAAGGGACCTTGTTCTTCTATAACTGCAAGTGCTGGTGTTCCTTTCTGCCTTGGAACTGAGACCAGGGTCCTTGTTCCCTTTTGACTTCTCTTTTGACTCTTCTCTGCACTGGAAATGTAACCAAGGTCCCTGAACCCTTGCAGCCATAATTACTAGTGCTCCTCTTTGCCTGAAATTGTGACCCAGTATTGTAAATGGGCTGTGCAACAGGGACCTGCCCCCTGGACCAGCAAAAGGTCTCTTGTAATCTCTTTCTTACCAGTTGTCTGAGGCCCTTTCTGTCTGTGGGCTGCGAGCCCCTGAAGGTGCTGTTGCTATCATAGCTATCTCTGCAGTCTGCTGGTAGTCTTGCAGTGGTTGTGTTGCTATGGTCTGCATTATGCTCCAAGCTGACCCAGAAACCTCCTAAATTGTCTTAAGCAGGAAAATATCTCACCTTAACTTTCTGTTGGTTCTGCCGGTCTGGAATTTGATATAAGTGCTTATTTTAAAGTTATTCGAAGGTGAATATTGGAAGAGTTCAGCTAAGTTTCTGCCTATGCTTCACCATCTTGGCTTCTCTCCCTGCCCCCCAAGTACTACTGATTTTTAAAAGAAATGGCTTCTGGGAAATGTCTTGGAGTGACTGTAAATTAAACCTGACCTCAAATCTTCTATCTTCTTAATCTCTCTAAGTTTTTCCTCATTTGCAACTATATATATATATATATATAAAATAAACAAGCATGATATAGTTAAATTCTATAGGTGAAAGTCATTATTGGAGAGTCTAGAAGAATGAATTTCATGACAAGGGGACAGGGAATCAGGAGATCTGAGATCTTGAGCCCTATAAACGGTGATGATTCTTCACTTTCATTGCTTGTGAAGTAGAAATAATAATAATAATACATTCTACTTTTTAAAATAATTATGGAGATTTCTGGATCATATGAACAATAATATGGGTGGATTAGATATTTTCTCTGATCCTCATTACTTCTCAAACCTCTCCAAGGTAGAAATTATGAAAAGCTAAAACAATTTCACTATTTCCATGGTCTAGCACACCAAGAAACCAAAGAAGGTAAAATACCATGAACTAAGGTCTAACTTGGGCTCACTGATCACCCCTTTCTCCAATGCCCAGCATCAAGGTTGCACTGGATGACCCAACCCACAAAATTATAACAGAATGCAATCCTACACTCTGACTCCTCCTCTTTTCTGAACATATAGAGATCCAAACTCCACAGTGCAAAAATTTGGTGATGCTGCAAGACTCAGTGCTACAGCAACATTCTATGCTTCAATCAACCTCTGTAGGAGAGTAGAAGAATTGAGGCAAGAAGGCATTCTTATATCGAAGATTATGATAGAGTTCAAATTTTCATCCTCATCCTGACTTCCTCCCAGTGTCATAGAAATCCAAACTCCAAATAGTAGAAAAGTAGCACTGTACTCCTGGACAGAGAACTAAGGAATAAAGAGAATGGGTCAGGATATTATATGTACACAGTTGTATGGAACACTAGTAAGCCAGAGGAAAGAGCCCAGCATCCATTTGGGTCAGTTTTATCCCACCAAAAGTGACCTGAGGCAGACACGTAGGCTGGTGAATCACAAATTGCCTGTCATTGAAGGATTCTGAGATGCTTTGAGATCCAGCCCCTAGGGAAATCACTATTAGAGAAGAGGGAAGCAGAAGCAATAGTTGAAAATAAGGGGGGGGGAGACCAAAATTACCAAAGATTTTAGGAAGAAGTAAACTAAAGGACACTGAGCATAAGCAGATAAACCAACTGGGAAAAATTAGAAGGAAATGCCCTCTAGAGCTTGTAAATGAGTTCAGGTATCTATGAATAAATATTGAAAATAAAGGAAAATGGGGGCAGCTGGGTAGCTCAGTGGATTGAGAGCCAGGCCTAGAGATGGGAGATCCTAGGTTCAAATCTGGCCTCAGACACTTCCCAGCTGTGTGACCCTGGGCAAGTCACTTGACCCCCATTGCCTACCCTTACCACTCTTCCACCAAGGAACTAATATACAGAAGTTAAGGGTTTAAAAAAATATAAAAAATATAAAAAATAAAAAAATAAAGGAAAATGTTTCAACCCACGATGAGGGAAAGGACTCCTTGGATTTTGAGGAGATAAGGAGACTATAACAATCTGTTTCTATATGATTTGAAAGAGAAATAAGAATTGTGAGAGCAGAATTTATAGCCTTTGTAGCAGAAATAACTGGCAAATCAGTGAGGACAACTCTACCCAATGAAACAAAAGAGGAAATGATTAGGAATGCAAATACATGGAAGTCAAGGACAATCTAAAAGAAAAAAAAGTAAAAGGCAGTAACATTGAAATTGAATGGCAATCTACAAAACTTTATCCCTAATCATATAGTAGACAAAATATTAAATAAAATCAAAAGGCTGCTAAAATTGAAGAGATAAAATTTAAAGCACACAAAGTTATCATCACTAAATGAAAATGCCAGAAACTAAACTTGATAATGATATATAAATAAGAAACAGTATCAATGATCCAAATGGCTTTGAAAAGGAGATGGGATTACTTAGACTGGAATTCCAAAATACTCTTCCCAAAGTATAAATCCAACAACCAGTCAATACTACTGAAACTATAACTTTTAAAAGTTAACATCTGCTCTAACCAATGGTATATTGGAGTCATCTCATACTTTCCACAATTGTTAAATGTTCAGTGTGACATTAATGCCTCATAAATCAGCAAAGGCTACAAATCAGAACTTGATTCATCAATTTATTGGTTGTCTAGACTTAAAATGAAGGAGAAAGGGTTAATAGTGAAAATAAAATTTTAAAATATTCACTGCATCCTTTTGTTAAGTATTTACCATCATACTATTGGCTATTAGCATCATGAAAATGTATTATTCCAATATGGAAATAAGTTTTGAAAAATGATACATGTATAACCCAGTGAAATTGTTTCTCATCTCTGGGAGAGGGGAGGGACAAGGGGAGGGAAAGAACAGGATTCATATAACCATGGAAAAATATTCTAAATAAATAAAAAAGGGAAAAAAAAGAAAAAATGTATTATTTCACAATATTTGGCAGAAGATACAATAACATCTAAGATCTCCACACAGCAGGATGTGCTGCATCTGTTGCCACAGTAAGAACCATAGGCAACAGTGCTCATCAATCAAGGCTTACCACCTTAGGACAGGGATCAAATACCCATGGCAGAAGAAACATGAAAAAGCTATTGAAGATCTGCCAAAAAAGACACTAGAAGATTACATCAATATCTAGCTGGCATTTATATTAGAAAACATGAATGCAATGTTGCTCAATTAAAAGCAACCAAAATTTTTTTAAAAAGAAGAAGCATGAAAGAGGGAATCTGGAAAATAAAAGCCAATCAGAAATTCTAGATTCATTTAATCAGGAAATTAAAGCTGAAGTAAAAAGGCTAATGAGATTCAGATAGTCAAAGCAGCACAAAGAACAAAATAAATAATTCAACACAAATAAAATATTTTACTACAGAGATTTAAGAAGTAAAGAAATCAAAAGGAAAAGGGAATGGGACAGGTAGATGCCTCAAAGAAGAGAGTAGCAGGCCTGGAATCAGGATGACTCAGTCAAATGTGGTCTCAGACACTTCCTACCTGTGTGATCCTGCACTTAACCCCAATTGCCTACCTGTCATTTTTTTTTCCTTAGAACTAATACTAAAACTGAAGGTAAGAACTTTTTTGAAAAAAGTAAGAGAGAAATTAATGAAGGACAATGTCAAAATGTCAGATCATCTGTATCAGTGATTCCCAAAGTGGGCACCACCACCCCCTGGTGGGTGCTGCATTGATCAAGGGGGGCGGTGATGGCCACAGGTGCATTTGGGGGTGGTGAATAACTGTAAGGGGGTGGGGATAAGACAGGGGGAGCTAAGAAATTTTTTTTTTCTGGTAAGGGGGCGGGAGGCCAAAAAAGTTTGAGAACCACTGATTGATACCAAGGGTTCTTAACCTGGTTCAGTAAACACATAAGAAAACAATATTTTGATGACAAGCTTCAATCAGAAGCTTGAGCAGATTGTCAAAAGTGTCCATGACATAGAAAAAGTTAAAAATCTCTATTGTATATAGTGTTGAGAAATCCAACACAATAAAAAATGGAAGTTGGCTCAAATGAGAAATAGAAAGCTTATGTAACATTAACATATTAAACTCTGGGACATGTAACAATAAAAGGGAGCTTCTGCCAAAACTGTAATAATAATGAGAGCCAATAACCAATGTTATGATAGAAGGGAGAGAGAAAGAGTCTATGTGATGAGACTTTCTTCTAGCTCTCCCCTCCTGCAGAATATACACTGGGAGGCTTCAAGGGGGTATCACCCTGAAACTAGGTGACCTGGATGGTCATGCCACCCCACAGGAGTTGGGGAGAAGGCTTCCCTATAAGATGAAGTATGTGGTGCTCCAATCTGATTCTGAATGAGGGTGGGTTCATGCAAGCCTCCCCTGAGGTCAGTCAATGAAACTTAATGGCTCCCACTCCTAAGCTTCTCCATTTATCCCTTCTCCTTCTATTTCTATTTCTATTCCTATCTATAATTGTAAGTTTTGACTGAAAAGGGTTCTCTCTGCAAGGTTGGGTAATGGGAGAATGAGACTAAGAGATTGCTCCCAAAATGGAGTCCAAACATTTAGTTGACTCAATGTTTGAAGTCTTGATGGGTGACATGCAATGGAATCTTTGACCAGGGAATCAGGGTTTCAATGTCCAAAGAAAGATCCTCAGGAAGCCCTCAGGACTGGATCCGAGCTGGGATGTCCTCCGCCAGAACCCTTCTTTCTCCTCCTCCTTTCTCCAGAGAGTTATCCAGAATTCTCTCTGGTCTCAACTGCCAATAACTGTCACCAACTGTCAGCCGCTCCTTCTCTGGTTCCTTTTGTCCCTTCCCCCTTGCACAAATCCCATCCTTACAGGCATTTAGATGAAAGGAGTGGTACGTCTCTACAAAACCGGAGATTTGGTAGGCCAGAGCAGCTTAAATTCTTTACAATGACACATGAATTAACGGCAAGGTTTTTTACCAGCTTCTTTTTGGATGGAAATCTAATCGTACCTTTCTTATAGAATATATCACATACCTATCTCCAAAAGACAAGAACACTAGTGATCCCTCCAAAATACACCAATTATGTGTGTAAGCATTACATATAAATAATTCACAGCTCATACCACTTTTTGAAAAAAATCTATAAACCTTCATAAGACAATAGTATGTTGACTAAGGAGCAAAAATGATGTGCCAAAAAATCCCAAAAGTATAAAGAGCAACTCATCAGGATAGTAAATATTGAACAAGCTACCTCAAAGCATCATAACATGTGTAAGGGAAGAATAAACATCTACTATGTGCCATATGATGTACTATACTAAGTGCTTTATATCATTTTGATTTTCTTTATCAAATATTAACTCATTTGATTTCCTTTGTCTTTTTAAAATTGCAGCAAAAATTTTTTTATTTTTTTTTAGAAAAATTTTCCATGGTTACATGTTCTTACTTTCCCGTTCATCCCCCCAAAACCCCTCATAGCCAACACACATTTCCACTGGTTTTAACATGTGTCGTCAATCAAGACCTATTTCCATATTATTGATAGTTGCACTGGGGTGGTCGTTTAGAGTCTTCATTCCCAATCATGTCTGCATCAACCCATGTGTTCAAGCAGTTGTTTTTCTTCTGTGTTTCTACTCCTGTAGTACTTCCTCTGAATGTGGGTAGCGTTCTTTTCCATAAATCCCTCAGAATTGTCCTGGGTCATTGCATTGCTGCTAGTACAGAAGCCCATTACATTCTATTTTACCACAGTGTATCAGTCTCTGTGTACAGTGTTCTTCTGGCTCTGCTCCTTTCATTCTGCATCAATTCCTGGAGGTCTTTCCAGTTCACATGGAATTCCTCCAGTTTATTATTCCTTTGAGCACAATAGTATTCCATCACCAGCATATACCACAATTTGTTCAGCCAGTCCCCAATTAAAGGACATACCCTTGTTTTCCAGTTTTTTACCACCACAAAAAGTGCGACTATAAATATTTTTGTACAAATCTTTTTATCTATGAGCAATGGTATGGTTGGATCAAAGGACAGGCAGTCTTTTAGAGCTCTTTGGGCATAGTTCCAAATTGCCATCCAGAATGGTTGCATCAGTTCACAACTCCACCAGCAATGCATTAATGTCCCAATTTTGCCATATCCCCTCCAATATTTATTACTTTCACCTGCTATCATTTTAGCCAATCTGCTAGGTATAAGATGGTACCTCAGAGTTGTTTTGATTTGCATTTCTCTAATAATTAGAGATTTAGAGCACTTTCTCATGTGCTTATTGATAGTTTTGATTTCTTTATCTGAAAATTGCCTATTCATGTCCCTTGCTCATTTATCAATTGGGGAATGGCTTGAACTTTTATACAATTGATTTAACTCCTTGTATATTTGAGTAATTAGAACTCTGTCAGAGTTTTTTGTTATAAAGATTTTTCCCCAGTTTGTTGTTTCCCTTCTGATTTTGACTACATTGTTTTTGTTTGTACAAAAGAATTTTAATTTAATACAATCAAAATTATTTATTTTACATTTTGTAATTTTTTCTAATGCTTGCTTGGTTTTAAAATCTTTCCTTTCCCAGAGATCTGACAAGTATATTATTCTGTGTTCACTTAATTTACTTATAGTTTCCTTCTTTATATTCAATTTATTCACCCCATTCTGAATTTATCTTGGTATAGGGCAGTGGTTCCCAAACTTTTTTGGCCTACCACCCCCTTTCCAGAAAAAATATTACTTAGCCCTCTGGAAATTTTTTTTAATTTTAATAGCAATTAATAGGAAAGGTAAATGCACCTGTGGCCATCACTGCACTCCTGAATCGCTGCAGCACTCACCAGGGGGCGGTAGTGCCCATTTTGGGAATCACTGGTGTAGGATGTGAGATGTTGATCTAAACTAATCTCTCCCATATTGTTTTCCAATTTTCCCAGCAGTTTTTGTCAAATAATGGATTTTTGTCCCAAAAGTTGAGCTCTTTGGGTTTATCATACACTGTCTTGCTGATGTTGCTTACCCCAAATCTATTCCTCTGATCCTCCCTTCTGTCTCTTAGCCAGTACCATATTGTTTTGTTGATCACTGCTTTATAGTATAGTTTAATATCTGGTACTGCTAGGCCATCTTCCTTCACGTTTTTTTTTATTAGTTCCCTTGATATTCTTGATCTTTTGTTATTCCAAATGAACTTTGTTATAGTTTTTTCTAATTCAGTAAAAAAGTTTTTTGGTAGTTTGATAGGTATGGCACTAAATAAGTAAATTAATTTGGGTAGAATGTTCATTTTTATTATGTTAGCTCATCCTACCCATGAGCAGTCAATGTTTTTCCAATTGTTTAGATCTAGTTTTAATTGTGTGGAAAGTGTTTTGTAGTTGTGTTTGTATAATTCCTGTGTTTGTTTTGGTAGATAGATTCCTAAGTATTTGATATTTTCTAGGGCGATTGTTTAGGGTGTTTCTGTTTCTAACTCTTGCTGCTGTGATGTGTTGGAAATATATAGAAATGCTGATGATTTATGTGCATTTATTTTGTATCCTGCAACTTTTCTAAAGTTGTTGATTATTTCTACTAGCTTCTTAGTTGATTCTCTAGGATTTTTTAAGTAGACCATCATATCATCTGCAAAGAGTGATAGCTTAGTCTCCTCATTGCCTATTTTGATACCTTCAATTTCTTTTTCTTCTCTAATTGCTACTGCTAGTTTTTCTAGTGTAGCAAAACTTTTGACTGCATACTACATTCATGGGTTATTGCTGCACTGCAAATATATTTCAGAGATGCAAATAAAGTGAGAACACTAGAATAACTGATAACCACATGGAAAATTATTCTCTAGGTAAAATATACAACCACCATAACAAAAACAAAAAAGGGAGACATTTTTCAGGAAACAGTTTAAGCTCATTGTGTTCATACCTAGCCTGAAATCATCTCACATAACTGAATAATTAAATGTGTTTTCCAAATTAAAGAGGGAATCAAACCAAAACATTTTACTAATCACTGGATGTATATAGATAACAATCCACAATATGGCTCTACTAAATAACAAATTAGACAACTCCTTTATCACAAGAACCATTGTTTCAGTAAAATCAAAATATCATTTTTACTCAACAAGCATAAAATTCTTAATATATGCCAAGGGCAAAAGAGTCTGGAGGACTCAGGATTGAATTAGAATTCATATTGAAACAGTGAATGAAGGTCATATCTACAAAGCTTTCGTTTCCTCTGAGCAAGATACATTGAACATGAAGAAATATCAAGGAAAAGTTAGTGACTGAATACTTTAAGAAACTTACTGGTACCATGAAATCAAAGCTGAATGGAAAGAACACATTTAAAGCAGTTAATACCTGTGCAGTTTTAGTCTAACTGAATACTTTAAGAACTATAGAGTGAATATCTGAAAAGTATCCATATAATATTACCAAAAATAGAGAGCCCCTCTCTTTATTTTTAAGCAGCTACAGAAAAATGAATGCTTTACCACTAAAGGAGAAACAGGATTAATAGATATTCTCAGAGCAGACAATGTGATCAGAAACTTACAGAAATACTTTTAGAGGGGCAGCTGGGTAGCTCAGTGGATTGAGAGCCAGGCCTAGAGACAGGAGGTCCTAGGTTCAAATCCGGCCTCAGACACTTCCCAGCTGTGTGACCCTGGGCAAGTCACTTGACCCCCATTGCCTACCCTTACCACTCTTCCACCTATAAGTCAATACACAGAAGTTAAGGGTTTAAAATAAAAAAGCTAGGGAGATCAAAAACAGAGAAAGAAAACTACAGACCAATCTCCCTAATGAACATAGATACTAGAACTTAAAGGAAACCAGGGATGTCAGTAGACAGAGTTGAAAAAAGAAGAGTGTACCTAACATTGGAGATTGCCCAAGAATGTGTCCAGAACTGAGAGAGTATCTTGTTCATGGAGCAAAAAAGAGTCCAGTGTCACTGGATTGAAGGGAATGTGGTGGGGAGGAAGATGTAAGAAACCTGCAAAGGTGGGAGGGGGCTGGGTTATGAAGGGCTTTGAATGCAAAAAAAATTTTTTTATTTGATCCTGGAGGCAATAAGGAGCCACTGGAGTTTATTAAATAGAGGGTGATAGTTTTAGGTTTGAGCTTTAGGAAGATCATATTTGTGCCTGAATTCCCTGGAGGTTGAATTTGGATGGGAAAAGACTTGAGATAGCAGACCCACCAGGAGGAAGTTGTAATCATTCAGGTTTGAGGTGATGAGAGCTTCACTAGGGTGATAGCAGTGTCAAAGGAGAGAAAGATAAGTTTTTGAGAGATGTTGCAAAGATGGGTCAATGGGTCTTGGCAACAGGTTGGATATGTGAAGTGAGGGTGCAAGCTTGAGGGACTCAGAGGATGATGTTGCCTGCTACAGTAATAGGGAAGGCTGGGGTAGGGGGCATGAAGGCAGGATCATTTCTTCAACATCACTCACTATCAGGAGATTTTACCTCCCATCATCCTAAGCAAGTGTAACCAGTTTCTCTTCCCCATCAATGCTCCTTGTCTTAATCCTCCTCCACAGCTATGTAACAGCTCTCCTTAGCTCCTAGAAAATTCACAGGATCATAGAGACAGAAAGACCTTAGAATTCATGCATTTATTTATTGGTGAGGAAACTCACAGAAGTTAAGGTCATGTACATCATAAGTGGCAGTCAGAATTTGAATCCAAGTCTCCCTGCTTCCAAATCTAGCTATCTTCTGGTCATTCCATCTCTCCTCTGTAACTCCTTTTTCTGTCCACTTAGTTATACTTCCGTATGTTCAGCACTCCAGCCATTCATGGTCCTTCCCAGCAGGGCAGAGAGGTTTTCCTTCATTCATTACATCTCATCTTTATTAGAGGAGCATTTTGCTAACATTAGCATGTCTCTGAATGAGCCAAAAAAATTACACCTTGATTATTTTTAAGCTTTCCTCTGTACACAGTCCCTACAGGCCTAACTCTGATACAAGATGTCCCTAGGGAGTGTAGTTCTTTCTTCCTGAACCTTCCAAGTGAGTAGCTATGTAAGAAATTAGACCAATTTTCTTCCAAATACTTACTTCCTAAAGGTTGACTGTTTTCCTGTGCTTTTATTATGATTTGTTTCCATAATTATCCCTAAGGGGATGGCTCTCTGAAATTACCATAAAAGTGAATAAAAATTTGATTTGGATATCACAAATTTGATTTATGCATAATTTTTTTAAGAAAACATCATCTAGCATACAACCTCAATTGAAGTGAGAAATAACATCTAGTGAGAGTGCTATATGCTTCCAGAGGCCCTATCTGAACTTCATCTTAGGATCCCCCTACAAGGACACATTTAAGAGCCTCTATTAAAAGATAAAAACAGAAGGGGAAATAAAACTATTTTGTATGATAAGCCGAGGTACCTATCAAACCTCCAAGTTATTAAGGTGCAATGGCAGGCTTGCCTGTTTTTATCCAATAGCAAACATTTAGGTCACTTTTAAGATTGACAAAGTACTTTTAATAACCCTGTGATACAGGATTTAAAAGTATCATCTCTATCCTCTAGGTGTTATTGTTCCTCCCCACACCCCACCCCATTAAAATGTGAACTCCTTGAGGGTAGAGACTGTCCTGCTTTCCTATTATCTCCTAACTTATCATGGGCATGAATTCCCTTTTAATAATGTTTGTTCTTCACTAACCAATACAAAGAGCATTCTCTTTGTCAATCTATGAATCAATAAACATTTATTAAGTATCTACTATATGCCAGGCATTGTAATAAGTGCTTTCACTTTGACAGAGAAAACAGAATTAGAATAAAATTTATACATTTTAGGGGCAGCTGGACGGCTCAGTTGATAGAGAGCCATAGCTGGAGGAGATCCTGGGTTCAAATCTGGCCTCAGAGACTTCCTAGTTATGTGACCATGGGAAAGGTCACTTAACCCCCATTACCTAGCCCTTACTGCTCTTCTGCCTTGAAATCACTACACAGTATTGATTCCAAGATAGAAGATAAGAGATGTTTTTTTTAATTAATCATCTCTGCCCCCCACTATAAGTGATCATAGTTCCATCTACCCTAGGTCAGAATGGGCAAGGGTCTTCACCTTGGTCACCCCAATATTCATAGTCAAGATTCAAACTCAAGTTTTCAGATTCCAAATCCAGTGTGTTTCCGCACTGCCTTATACCAGGTATTTCAACACTTCAAGCATCTCAAGCATCTGAGGTGTCATGTTTTATTTTTCATTGTGAAACTCTCTGGACCAACGCAGATAACTACCCCTCTATGTTTCATATCACAGTTATAATAAACATAAAACTGGTCCCTGATGTATGATCTCTCATATTGCTAATTCCCTGAAATTAGGGACTGTGACTTATACCTCTTAATAACATCCATAAAACCTAGCTCAGATCCTTCTATAGTCTTAGACATTCAATAATTGCCTGTGTAATAATAGTAGGAAGAAGAGAAAAAGAAGAAAGTGAAGAGTAGGGACACAAAGTGAAACATTTTGTATTTGCCTTCTTAATTTAATTAGATAAAGCAGTGTTTACTATGAGATTGGTTTGATCACTATTCGAGCTAAAGAACTTTGCTTCATAGGCAGGTCATAGACTGCACATCCAACCCCCAACTGTCTTCATGGAGCTCCATGCCACCATCCACAAGAGGAATCCAGTAAGATGGGTCAACACAAATCTACCATCACTGCTGGAAAAAAAAAAGTATTTTACAGGGCATATTCTACTAATGAGTCAGCAGTGTCATCTTTATCTGTGAAGGAGCCTCTGTGATTTTATGATGGCAGAGACTAAATAAAATGTTCAAAGGAATTATAGGCGTTATTCCAAGAGTAAAAACAACAAAATGCAAGATGGAAGAGATAAAAGTTTCTCAGAAACAAAATTCCAACAATATTGACCTAGAATCAATGATTAAACTAGAATTGTTTGGACTAGAAGCACTGCTCTTATCTCTTAGAGAGGCTCCTAAATGTGTCCTTGTGGGGGACTCCTAAGATGAGGTTCAGATAGGGCCTCTACACGTGTATAGTTTTCTCACTAGATGTTTATCTCACTGTAAGAACCAATTTTCTGACACAGAGTTACCCTGCCATGAAATGGATAGCCTTATGTGATAGTCCTGGTCACTGGAAATATTCTAAGGCTTAGTGACAACCCACTGAAGATGTAAAAGACATTTCTGCTTCAGAGCCAAGGTTAGTATATAGGACTTCCAACATGCTATGATTCTGCTTTTTATTTAAGCTTTGTATACATGACCTCCAACATGCTATGATTCCTTTGGTCCAGTCTTAAATAAAAAATAGCATATTGCTGATTCTTAGTTGAAAATGTATTTGACCCATGCCTCATTAATCATGAGATAGAATTATTATTCAGTTTCATAGAATATTTCTCTTAAATGAATAAGAGAGAGAATTGGGTATACATTTGGTACTGAGTAAGAAATAGAAAAGAAGATCAGTGGAACAGAATAAATGATCGAAAAAGAAATCATTGAAATCAATAACCCAATGTGCAATAAACCCAAGAACACGAATTATTGGAAAATTACCTATTTAATAAGGACTGATAAGAAAACTGGAAAGTAATTTGGCAGAAATTAGGTTTAAATCAACACATTATCCCACATGCAACAACAAACTCAAAAGGGTACAAAATGTGAATACTAACAGCCCTACTAGTTTAAAAAATAATAGAAGAGAACTAGCTATGGTAACTTTGGATGCTATGACTAGTCAGAGATTTCTTTGGCAAATAAGGGAAAACAGTGAACCAAAAAAATAGATAATTTAATTTACATGAAATTGAAAAAAATATTTGCACTAATAAAATCAACACAATTCAATCAGAAGGAAAGCAGTCAATCAGAAAAAAAATACCTTACATGAGTGTCTGGTTTTCTTGTTTGTTATTTGTTTTTGAGTACAAGTATGAGAGTTGAATTGTCCTCTTGCTTTTTTTTATATAGGTTGTCCACCTTTAAAGTAGCCTGAGGGGAAAAAAATAAAATAAAAAAATAAAGTAGCCTGAGATTGAATTTACTTTTAGGGAAGGGACAGGCTGGCATATCACATAGCTAACTCTTTATTAATTTGTAGTCCACTAAAATCCCCAGATCTTTTTTTTTTTGAGAACTACTGTTTTCTTTCCATATCTTCCCATCTTGTACCTGTGAAGTTGCTTTTTTGATCCCAAGTATAAGACTTTGGTCATTTATCCCTAATGAATTTAATCTTATTATACTCAGCCAAATACTCCTTTTGGATTCTAACACTGTCATTCACTGTGTGGTCCACCCTTTATAAGCTTTTTGTCATCTGAAGATTTGATGACCAGACCATTTATGCCAAGTAAAGGATTAAAAAAAAAAGGCAATATAAGGTAAGTCATAGCTCCCTGGGGGTATTCCATTGTCCTGTTGGCATTCACACATTATTAACTATTCTTTTACTCTGCCTATCTGACTGATTCACTGGCCTATTATTTGAAGACTATTCTCTCTCTCTTTTTAAAATTTTATGACTATATTTTCCCTTTTCCTCTCCTGTTTTCCATGATCTTACACATATCATTGATGATATCTTGGCTATCAAATCCTTCAGTTTTTCAATATCCAAGGACATAGTTCATCAGGATCAGAAGACATGAATTCATCAAGAACAACCAGGTGCTTTCTTACTATCTTCTAACTTATTTAGGGTATCAATTCCCTCTCAGTCATTTTTGCTCTGGTGTTTCCAGTGCAAAGGTTGTTCTCTTTGGCAGAGAAAACAAGCAAATTAAAAATTGAATGTTTTTTCCATTTCTCTGTTGTTGGTTATTTCATTCATCAAGAGGTTTGATCCCTTTTTTTTATCTTTTTTGTTCAAAATAGATTTTAAACCTAGCATTATCTTATATTTCTCCTCTTTTACATGGCCTTGCCTTCATTTTGTATATATTTATTTTTAAACCTGATTTTGTTGCTATGTTGTCAATATAGTCATATTGGCCTCTTGGGACAAATCTTTATTTTTTCATCGAAATTGTTTCTTTGTGTTTTTCAGAATTCTTGGGCATCTCCTGACCTGACTAACCTTATATTATATTGATCTCTGGGGTGCCAATTATCTTTTCTCTGAAATGTGCTTTCTCAAAATCTAGGGTGCATGGTTAGAACATAATCTAGATTTCCTCTCTCCTATCACAGAATCTAGGACTGAAAAGTCTCTTTCATCCCACAGAGTTGAGTTGTCATCATTCCAGTACCTGTAACCAATTCTTCCCTGTGGATGAGAAACATCTGAAATAGAATTTCTCTTCATTGGTTTCTTCACCTTTTAAAGGATAAAATTAACTAAGGCAAATCAAGAAGTTGCTAGCTGCTTGGCTTTTGACCTACAGAGAGCTCCAATAGATGTATGGAAAATTGAGTTTTTCTATGCCTTTTTGCCAAGACTGGGATATATTTACCAATCTCTTCATCTATTCCCTCTTTCTATTCAGTTCATCTATAGTGTAGTCCAATAACAAAGTCATTTCGGATTCTCCTTTAATTGACCTTAACCTAAAAATTCTCCATCTTGTTTACCCCCTCTGGTTCCTGAATTTCCTCATCTAGCTTTGTAATATATAATGCTATTGAAAGGTGCTTCTCTTCCTCCCCATGTCCACACCTTATGTGTCCTGTTTATTTTGAATAAAGTCTACCCATTCATAGTCATGGGCCAAACGTGAATTTCATTACACAAATTCTAAAGAGAATTTGTTACTTGCCTTAAAACCTTTAATTCCTCCTGCTTGTTGTCTTGCCTAATTTGAGGGCATTTGTGGATAGGCAAATGAACCCATGGGTTTTTACCTCTTGATATTTTCTTGGATTTTGTCTCCTATGAAATTGTGGGTATCTAAACTGCTATTCTTTTTTGTTTGTAGCTACTCTGTTATTGAAGGGGTTGGTAGCAGGGGTATTCATAGACAATCTCTCCCCTCTTCCATCCTTTTTAGTTTAAAGCACTTTTTGATTAGATTTTCAAGACTATTTGCTCAAGACTATATCCTTACTAGCTTTTTGTTATATACACATAACACTTTTTTAGACCAGCCCTCCTCTGAGAACAGGGGCTTCCTGGATAAAAGATGTTATTTTTTTTAATAAAATGCTATTTTAAAATTATGTCTAAACATATAATTACAACAAGGATTTTTAAGCTTCTATTGTCGTTGAAGCCCTATACTAGATGAGTTTTTCAAATATTCCAAGAAGTAAAAAGGAACAATCACTAATTATAAGGATCCTAAAGCTGAATTGGTTAATATAATATATAAGCATATGCCAAGTTAAATATGAAGGTAAGAGTTAAAAACCAACGAATACAAAAATGCAAGAAAAATCATTATCAATTGCCCAATAAGTTCTATGGCCTATAAGTATTTGGCAGGAAAGGTTATCATGATGCATAGTAATGAAGGAAGACTTTCTGAAGAAGCAATTTGAATAGGTCTTTGAAGTTTAGATCAGATGGAGGAAGAATGCCAAGAAGTATGAAAGACTAGAGCAAAATCAGGTTTAAATACTCAAGGCATGTTCAGGAACTGAAGTGACTAGGTTGAAGATTTATTAGAAATTAGGACATAAGACTGGGAAAGTAGCTTGGGGAAGACTGTGGAGAGCCTTAGATTCTAGGCTAAAACTTTTAAAATTTATACTACTGGTAGTAAGGAGCACCTGAAGGTTTCTGATCAGGAAAGTGAATGTGATTAGAATCATGTTTTAGGAAACAATTTAGATTATGTAGAGGATGCTGACCAATTTGTCATGTATCCAGAGGACTAAATAATAGTAATTAGCTTAAAATAAAGCAGAATTGATTTGGCTAGGCACAGTAGATTACTTCTTTACCATATGGATGATAACACATTGGCACTGGTTGCTAAGAAAGGTCTAAAGTTACCATTCCTGGAAATCCTCAAGAAGAGAATAATCATCTGCTTTTCTAATCAATTGGATTGAGAACAAAATCAAAGAATCTGAGGTGAAAGGGACCTTAGACATCATCAAGTCCACTCCCCCACCCAAAGCAGAAATCCTGTTTATAGCATCTTTGATATATGATCTTCCAGCCAATGTTTGATAGTCTCCAGGATTAGATGATTCCTAAGATCCCTTCTACCTCTAAAATCTTTGAGGCTTATGATTTAATTCACCAAGATCCTTCTATATCCAGATACTGTGCTAGACAGGCAGGATAGGAAGGAAGGAAGGGAAGGAAGGAAGGAAAGAAGGAAGGGAAGGAAGGAAGGAAGGAAGGAAGGAAGGAAGGAAGGAAGGAAGGAAGGAAGGAAGGAAGGAAGGAAGGAAGGAAGGAAGGAAGGAAAGAAGAGAGGGAGGAAAGAAAGGGAAGGGAAGGGAAGGAGGGAGCTAGGAAGCTAGGAAGAAAGGAAAGAAAAAGGGAGGGGGAGGAAGAAAGAAAAAGAAAAGAAAGTCCTTAGCTTGAATTAACCCAAGGTGCAATATCTGAGTTAGCCACCAGGGGGCACTCCACTAACGCTGTTCCTCCCAGTCCACTAAACCCTTTTAAAAATAGACTGCAATATCCCAGTGGCCACTCGAGGCGCCCAAACCCTCAGCCAGGTTCACAGGCTGAGTACATGGGAGGCTTCCTTCCAAGACGCTTTAGCCCTTTGTTCCCGGGTCATGAAATCTAGAGAATGCAACGTAATGTCCGGCTATACAAGTCCTTCTCGTACTCTGGGCCGGCCCCTCCTGGTCTTCTCCAACAGCGTTCTCAGGTTTTTACCCATCCATTGAGGGATAGTAGGTGATCCTTGTAGCTTTACTATGTGTGGCATAAAATGGGCAAAACTGGCCGCCGCTGGAACCTGGTGGTGCTGGGGGATGAACACTGGACTTGGAATCGGGCCAATCAGGAGTTCGAATCCAGCCTCGGACACTTACTAGCTGTGTGATCCTGAGCAAGTCTCTTAATCCGCCTTTGCCTCAGTTCCTCATCTCTAAAATAGAGGAGGAAATGCAGACCCCTGCCATGTCTTTGCCAAGAAAACCCCGGGGACAGGTCCAAGAGGAAACAAAGAGCTGGATACAACTGAACAACAAGAACCACTCACCGTCTCCTCTCTGGGTTTTTTCTCTCCCTATTTCTAGGTATTTCTAGAGTTTCCTCTGTCTGCTCCCCTCTGAATCCTTCCCCCACTCCCATATACTCAGAGGAGGGCACGAAGGGGCTGAGGGAAAGGTTCTAGAAAAGTACTCTGCGACCATTTAAGGAAGGGAAGGTCATCCGACAGAATAGAGGAGGCTTCACGGAGGAAAGGGCTGAGGCCAGAAGGAAGAGGGAGATCCTTAAACCCAGGGTTAACCAGAGAAGGCATCTGGGGCATGAGGAATGCCCTATGGGAAGGCAAGGAGGCTGCGTGGCAAGCTTGCAGAAGCCCGAGTAGTCCAGTTTTGTGGTGTCAGCATAGGATATGAGAAGGCTGGAAAGGTGCTGGTTTGTGGAAATCCTTGAATGCAGGGCTAAGAATTGTTCTAGTTTAACCTTAAGACTCTTCTCTCTGTCTCTCTCTCTCCTCTCTATCTCCGACTCTGTCTCTCTGCCTCTCTGTTTCTCCTCTCTGTCTCTCTCTGTCTCTGTTTCTGTCTCTTTTCCTATCTCTCTCTCTATCCCTCCTCCTTGTCTCTTCTCTTTGTCTCTGTCTCTGTCTATCTCTCTGTCTCTCTCTCTTTCTCTCTCTATCCCTCTCTCTGTCTCTCCTCTTTGTCTCTCTGTCTCTCTCTTTTCCTATCTCTCTCTCTATCCCTTTCTTTCTCTCCTCTTTGTCTCTCTCTCTCTGTCTCTCTCTCTGTCTCTGTCTCTGTCTCTGTCTCTGTCTCTGTCTCTCTCTCTCTCTCTCTCTCTCTCTCTCTGTCTCTCTGTCTCTCTGTCTCTCTCTCTGTCTCTCTGTCTCTCTCTCTCTCTCTCT
>NC_058130.1:385537428-385538930 GCF_016433145.1 Gracilinanus agilis
TCTCTCTGTCTCTCTCTCTGTCTCTCTCTCTGTCTCTCTCTCTGTCTCTCTGTCTCTGTCTCTGTCTCTCTCTCTCTCTCTGTCTCTCTGTCTCTCTCTCTGTCTCTCTCTCTGTCTCTCTCTCTCTCTCTCTCTCTCTCTCTCTCTGTCTCTCTCTCTCTCTCTCTCTCAGTGTGGTGTCTCTTTCCTAGAGGATTGTTCTGCTTCAAGCCTCCATGGCTAAGAGAAGCAAGTAGGGGGAGAGAAGTCCGCTGGGTTGACTGGGGGCAGGGCTGGCGAGGGTCCCTCTTGAGAGGCTCCCAGGGCCCCAGCCAGCCTGTCCCATCAGGGCAATGCTCCATACTTCAGAAGGGCATCCGCAACAGGACTGTGTCTTTGTCTTTCATTGCCAACATTAGCTCTCCCTGTCTGTGGCTGCACCACGTGGTTTGGAGAGGGCCCAGAGAAGTCCCTGCCTGCCCCGTTATGCCAAGAGGCAGATCTGGAAGGAGGCGGCGCCTTTGGGCGAGGGGCACAGCCTGGGCAAAGGAACAAAGAGAGAAGACCGACCATTGTTTGTGAGCAAAGGCAAGAGCGGTTCCACCGCAATGGAGAGTGGACAAGTAGCGTCCTCTGCAACACGCCTGGAGAGGCAGAGCAGAGCCCGATTGTTCTTGTTCAGGGCATGAAATGCCCGCCCGAAGAGTCGCTGATGCCAGTAGCAAGAGGGAGACACAGGCAGGCTCGGGATTAAAGAATCCCATTTTGGCAGCTGTGGAGCATGGATTGGCGCAGAAGGAGGAGGCTGGAGCTGGGAGGCCACTCTGGAGGCTATTGGAATAGTCAGCCAAAGAGTAATGTGGACCTGAACGGAAGAGGTGGTCACATGAAGGAAGAGAAGGGGGCCACTCCTAATGGGGTTGGGGAGAGGGAAGCCTCAAGGACCACCCCACGTCTGGAACCCCAGCGGCACCCTGGGCAAAGGGAGGGAAATGGGAAGAGAGGCAGGTGAGGGGAAGAGGAAGGAGGGAGCTGTGATTTCAGTCTGGGGCGCACGTTTAAGGAGACAATATCAGAAATGGCCACTAGGCAGCTGATGGCACGGGACTGTGACCCGGAGAGAGCTTAGGGCTGGGTACAGACATCTGGCTAGAGAGGAGCCCATGCTACTGTTCGCTGGGAACAATCACATATTCCAAGTGAATGGAGTGTGAACTGAGATCCCAGGTTCAAATTTGACCTCTGATACTTTCTAGATATATGACCCGAGGCAAGTCATTTAACTCCAATTGTCTAGCCCTTACCTTGGAGCAGATACTTGGTATTGATTCTAAGATGGAGGATAAGAAGAAGGGGATGGGGGGAAGGGAAGGGAGGAAGAAAGAAAGGGAGGAAGGAAGGAGGGGAGGAAGGAAGGAGAGGAGGAAAGAAGAAGGGGAGGAAGGGAGGGAGGAAAGGATGGAGGGGGAAAGAAGGCAGGGAGGGAGAAAAGGAGGAAGGGAAGGGAGGAAGGGAGGGAGGGA
>NC_058130.1:385543877-385669184 GCF_016433145.1 Gracilinanus agilis
GAAGGGATGAAGGAAGGAAGGGAGGGAAGGAGGAAGGGAGGGATGAAGGAAGGAAGGGAAGGAGGGAGGAAGGAAGGAAGGGAGAAAGGAAGGAAGGGAGGGAGGGAGGGAGAAAAAAGCTGTTTTCAGGGAGCTTGTATTCTGTTGGTGTAGGGAAGTATATATAACAATGTGTACATAGATAAGTAAATTCTTGGTAGTTTGAGGAAGGAGAGAAGACTAACAACTTGAGGTGGGGAGACACATTAATTTCTTGATAAAACTTAGGAACTAAATTTTATTCCTAATGGTACCTAAAATAAGATTTTTACTTGCTTAATTTGTCAAAAGCAGTGATTCCCAAAGTGGGCACCACAGCCCCCTGGTAAGTGCTGCAGCAATCAAGGGAGGCAGTGATAGCCGCAGGTGCATTTATCTTTCCTATTAATTGCTATTAAAATTTTTAAAAAATTAATTTTCAGGGGACTAAGTAATATTTTTTGGAAAGGGAGCGGTAGGCCAAAAAAGTTTGGGAACCACTGATATCCAAGTTCCATTTTTTGGAAGCATAATCAGCTATGCATTTATACAGCTAATTTAGCTGAGACCGACTAGTTATCTTCCAGAAGACCCACTCAGCACTTTGGCTTCATCATCAGGGTTATAAATTTAAAGGCTTACATTCCCTTGTGATCTGAGGACAAGTACATGTCCATCAAATGAGAAAGTTTTCTTTTCAGCTATAAGCATGGCAGCCTGCTATTTCCATATTTGTGTATTAGACATTAAACAGAAATGCTTGGAAATCAATGTAGTCTTCAATATATGTGAATCATTCTGCCTGATTCTTAGGTATTCGCCGCCAGACTGCCCACTGTATGAAGAAGGGGAGAGGCATGGTCAGAATGACATTCTGTGACCCTGAAACCCAGCCCAATGGGAGACAGAAGAAATGCTATGAAAGGAATTGTCCACCCAGGTAACACTGATTCGAGCTAAGATGTGATTTGTTTCTGTTCAGGGTTGTGTCTCAGATCACAAGAACCTATTGTCCAGGAAGCAATGCACAGTAGGAATTAGGGGTTTCCATGGTTATAGTATCAGTTCCTACAACAATATATAATTGAATACAGTGTCTTCCTGGGGAACTGAAAATGTTTACAGAATAGAATATGGCTGTGGTCTGGGTTTAATTATTTGATAAATATGAATCACAAAGTAATGTAGTGAGTAGATTTCTGGAAAGCTACTTAGAAGAAGAATTTGAGTCTTCTAGGCTACTTTAGGTATTATTTTCTTTATGAGGATTACCCTGATTCCTTTGGCTGAAGTTGATGTCTTTCCCTCCTTTAATTTTCTGAGAGAATTTTATATGAAAGTCCTTAGTACATCCTTGGGATCATACAATGTGAAGCTCAATGCCATTTTAGATCTCATTTAGTGAGTCCAAACCTTCATTGTATAAATGAGGAGACAGAATTCTAGTGAAATTAAATAACTTACTCCAAGTTACAGACAGTCGAAAATTTGATATTTTAAAGCTCAGTCATATAACCTGTCTTGTAAGGGATTTCAAAGGCTGTCTGGTCCAATCTGTATGTGACCGTGCATCACCTATGACAGGTAGACACCTAGCATTAGCTAGCCTCCAGCCCAAGGCAGCCCATTCCTCTTTGGGATAGCACTCATTGCTAAGCATCTTCTCCCCTACATCAAGCTTAAATCTGCCTCTCTACATTTTCTACTCATTGCTCCTAGCTCTGCCTGCTGGGATAGAATAAATCTAATCCATCTTACAGATAAAAGTCCTTCAAATGCTTGAATATGGCTTGCATGTGCCCCATAAACCTTATCTTCTCCAGGCCACAAATCCTGAGCAGTTTCAATCAGTCTTTTTATTGCATGGTTGCTCTTCCTCCCCTCAATCCTGGTTACCCTTTTCTGGGCATTTTCCACCTTCTCTTTAGAACTGAACACAGTACTCAGGATATGGTCTTGAAAAGGCAGAGTGCAACAGAAGCACTGTCTTTATGCAGCCTTCATAAAGCCTAGATTTAGGCAGCAACATCTTCAAAAATTAAAATTTGCTGAACTCCTCTTTTATACAAAGCACTGTGTTAAAAGCCGAAGACATAAAGAAATGGGAGACAGTCTGAAATTCTCAAGAACTTACAAGATAGAACATGTATATGAAAAGACAATAACAAGGAAAAAAGCACACTCTCAGGCTTTTGGTGACTCCCTTATCATAGACAATCTTGGATCTGACTTTTAATAAGTAGTCAATCTGTTCTATATGATTGGTGCCTGAGAACTGAGCATCACTTTTTTTCCCCAAGGCTTTAATTTTTTTTAAATAAAAAAAATTTAAAGCTTTCTTTTTTCCTCTGAACTTAACAGCAATCAATAAACACAAACATTTAGTGAGAAAGAAGGCTGAATAAGAAATTGTGAACATCTCTAATGGACAATTTATTTTTTTGAGAAGAGCAATCCAAAAATGGGATGGGCTGCATTGGGAGGTAGTGGATCCCCTGTGTCTTCTAAGTTGAAAGTCTCTCTTCTTTTCACTATGTAGGAACACAGTCCTAGAGTTTAAAGGGACCTTAAAGGTCATATAATCTGACCCCTTAGTTCTTACAGATGAGCAATTTAGGCCCAGAGATGGTAAGGAAGTTGCTTAGGGTCCTTCAGCTAGTAAGTGTCTGAGGCAAAATTTGAAACCAAGTTTTACTGAGTTTAGATCCTATACTCAACAAACTTCCACATCAGTGAATCAGAATATAAGCTGATGAACTCAGGGATCTTGGGTGTACCTTGTTCCTTTTACATGCTCTTCTGGATCCCTACTGCCAAAGCATCTTGGAGACAAGGAAATTAAATCTTTTCCCAAGGAACTGTGCTCTCCAATTAAGCTTTATAGGTGCTCCTTTTTGAATGAGATAAGCCTTTTGAAATGGAACTCTTTTTCTGCCCCTTATGAGGAGAAAGGATGTTTTGATAATTAGAATGAAAAAGCTTATAGGTCCTAATGGGAAATAGGCTCCCTGACAACCCATTTCTACCTCCGAACAATACCAGAACACCTGGGGTTTTTTGTTTGTTTGTTTTTTCTTGGCTAATAGATAATCATGCTTATAGCTATATACTAGGCTAAGAAAGGTTAAGTAACTAAAAGAGTTCATAAATGTCTAAGGCAGCATTTGAATGTAGAGCTTCTTGACTCTGAAGCTAGAACTCTCAAAAAAAAAGCCCAATCCTCCACATATTAGTCATTTTTGTTGTTGTATGACAAGCATATTTTCCTGCTGATCCTATCTCTAAAATATCCTGATCTTCAAAAAATGAGTACGGAGGTTGGGGGGAAGGCATTGAAGGACAAGATTATTAAGTGACTTGACAAGTCCTAAATTTCTGTGACCTCTCTCTTTCCAGTTTTTTCTTAGGACTAATTACTTTTCCTTTCATCATATTCTCCACTTTCTGAATGCTTGTGTACCACTAAGGTTAGTCAAGAATACATACCTCACTTAGCTACTCTCAGCAATGTAATGATTCAGGATACCTCTGAAGGACTTATGACGAAGAAGAGCAGACTGAGAGGAATTGTGTTTTAGGCATACAGCGTGTTCTCAGTCTGGAAGAAGTGTAATGAATAAGTGGGTCAACAGATGGCCTTAAGCTGGTAACCAGCCTAGCAGGAGGGTAGTGCTGGTTGTTAGGATGGAGTGAGCAACTCGGTTGGGCTTGTAACTTGTTGATGGAAGTACAAGGATCCAAACCCTGGGAACTGAGTGTCCAGTGAAACCTCACTGCTAGCCACCAGCCTCCTATTGCTTAATGGCAGACTGGCAGAAAGTGGATGGAGAGCTTCCAGCCCCTCAGCAATGGGGCTTGTTCCAGCCCTAACTACTCAGAATCCCTGCCTGTTGCCTGTCCTCCTAGCATTTAATGGTAGGGAAATAACCACAGGATTCACTGGTTAAGGCTAGGGGGGTTATTGGTAACTGGGGAAGGAACAAGGCAATGGTAAGAGGGCTTGGAAATACTCAAATCTATTGTTAAGGATTATCTGGCTAAAGCTGGTAGAGGTTCTTGGAAGGTCTAGGCTGACGGAGGGCAGAGTGAAACGGTCTCTGGTTAGGAAACTGAGTTGATCTATTGGCTAATCTTGTAGATCATGATAAATAACAATAATGTAGAGCTCTAGAAGATTTGGTCCTAAATCCTAGTTTCCCACATTCTCACTCCCACCACCCTCTTCCAATCCCACCACCCTTTTCTCCCACCTCCCAAGCCCAGGGAAAGGGGTAGAAGAGTGGTCAAGATGAAGTCAGGTCAGGGAAGAACCCAGCTCTGGGTTTCCAGGGCTTTTTATACTCTCAGTTCAACTGCCAGTTGGTATCTACCCAGTGACTCATGCCCTCTTCCACATTCCATCCAGGGCAACTGACAGGTTTGCCCTAAGCCAATATGGCAATGCTAAAATCCTATATTACAGAAGCCACATACAATCTGTATACGAAAAGCCCTGTTTTGATTTCTGGATCTCTGTTGGACTTTAAATAAACATTGTACTTACATTTTGTTGTGTAAGATGGAAGAAAATTGCATTAACTAAGCCTCTGGGATCAGGGGGGAAAAGAGAGACTTGGGAAAAGGTAATAGTTCAATTAGGATGAAACATTGTAAGTGAAAGTGAATTATGGAAAGTTATTTGAAGCCAGATTGCTGTAGGTCTTAAATGTCAGGCTAAGAAAGGTTTCTGGGATTTTTCCCAAGGGCAGTAGGGATCTACTGATAAATTTTGATGGAGAGTGATACGGCCAATGAACTTAAATGAAGATAACTATAGCAGCTGTGTGAAAGATGGATTGGAGAAGGGAGAGCTACTTTTGGAAGCAGAGAAATCAGTTCAGAATTGTTTGCCATGTTCTAAGAGATATATGATAAGGAAAGGAAATAGTTTGGTGGCTGGGTGAGTGTAAAGATAGGGGACAAGTCAGGGCAGCTGTATAAAAGATCTTCATCTTTAGAATACCAGGAAGAGAGAGTCAACAGTTCTGAATGATCTACAGTCAAGGAGGACTGAGAAAAGACTCAAGACTGAGAAAAAGATTTAAGAACAATTATGCCTCTCATGTAATATTCTCCCCAAGAAACTCAGAGGACTTTGCCTGTACTTCTTCATAATTTTTCCTGAAATAGAGGCAGTGGGAAGTAAAGTGGAAGGCAGAAGGAATGAGATGGATAATGGCAGGCAGCAAGTGACAGGAAAGCCACTCCTTTTCTCCTTATCCCTGTCGGAAAGATCCCATGGTGCAAAGAAAGGGGATTCTTTTTCATCTTTAAGTTAGTGACAAGCATATGCAAAGTGTCCATCAAAGTGTAGAGGAAATACCAAGAAGGGAAAATAAGAAAGTCCATTATCGCTTCTTAGGGACACAGCTGAAAGCCCAGTAAAGAGCAATTAGATAAGTCAGGCGTTCAGTCAGCTTAGATTAAGGAGAACCCAGAATGACATTTCCTATATTCAGCAGAGCGTTTGGTTGATCTCCTGGGAAAATGCCAAAGGTAGAACAAAGTAATTAAATTAGTAGAGGAGTTATTAGTTTGGATTCACATCATACAGTTCCAAATATTAATTATTTTTCAATGTATGGCACCCAGAATTTCTAGTAATGAAAGCAAGTGATCTCATTTGCTGAGAAATTTTAACCCCCACCCCAAAATCAAAACTTCTTCAAAAGGCCTTGGTTTAAAAAATGACTACATTTTTGTAGGTATTGCTTGTTTTTCCCTGCAAATTTTTACCAAGGTCTTAAATTGTAGTGAAATAATAAAATGTCTCAGCAAATAATAACAATAATAATAAGCATTTATATTGTACTTTAAGATGTATGAAGCACTTTGTTTATGTTATCTCAGTTGACCTGCACAACAATTCCATAAAGTAAATGAAACACCCATTTTACAAATAAGGAAACTGAGGCCAAACACTGTCATGAAACTTGCCCAGAGTTGCACAGCTAATGTAAGTATCCAAGGCAGGATTTGAACTCTGTCTATAAGCAAGACTCTTAACCTCCCTAGGTCTCAGTTTCCTCATATATAACATGAAATGGTTAGACTAGATAGCCTCTGAGTTACCTTCCACCTTAAATCAATTAGATACTTTGATTAAATGCCCAATATAAGCCAGGCACTATTGCTAAGTGCTAGGGATACATAAAGAGCCAAATGATAGTCCCTGCCCTCAAGAAGCTTGCAAGCTAATGAGGGATGCAACATGTAAAGGATTTAATACAAAGAAAACTATATTCATGATAGATAAAAAATAATAAACAAGAAAGAAAGTACTAGAATTAAGAAGGGAAGGGGAAGGCTTCCAGTAGAAGGTAGAATTTTAATTGGGACATAAAGAAAGCCAGGAAAACCAGTAGTCTGAACAGAAGAGGGAAAGCTTTCCAGGGATGGGAGACAGCCAGAGAATCTGTAGATTGCTAGAATTTCAGTCATTTTCAATTTTCAATTGATACAAGTAGTCTCTAAGTCTCTTCTAGCTTTCTATCTATAACCCTATGATTTTCATCCTGCCCATATCTCAGTAGAGGTACCAGTGTGCAGGTCTAGGGGCAATAGACAGAATTTAGAGAAAAGGGAAGGCAGTCAGCATGCATAATGAATGAGATCTTGGATAATAAAGAATTAACTATTCTCATTGATGGTATTATGATCAAGTAGGAAAAACAAACATTGAACTGAGGATAAGACAGCTAGGTAGTACAATAGCTAGAACACTGAACTTCTTCCATAAGATAAGCAATCTAATATAATTTTTACATGTGTAATCATATAAAACATTTTCCATGTTAGTCATTTTGTGCTAAAGATCTCAAAAAAAAAAAGAAAAAACAGAAAGTGAAATATAGTATGTTTTGGTCTGCATTCAGATTTATCATCACGAATCTTTGGGATTGTCTTCGATCACTGTATTGCTGATAATAGCTAGGTCATTCACAGGTGTTCATGTTACAATATTGATGTTGCATACAACGTTCTTCCGGTTATTCTCATTTCACTTTGCATCACTTCATGTGAGTCTTTCCAGGTTTTGCTAAAATCATCCTACTCCTCATTTCTTACAGAACGATAGTATTCATCACATTCTTATATCAATATTTGTTTAGGCATTCCCCAATTGATAGACATCCCCTCAATTTCCAATTCCTTGCCAACACAAAAAGAGCTGCTATAAATATTTTGTACAAATAGGTCCTTCCCCACCTTTTTAAAAATCTCTTTGGAATACAGACCTAATAGTGGTATTGTAGAATCCAAGGGTAAGCTATATATTTTAAAACCCTTTGGGCATGTTTCCTAAGTGGTTCTCCAGAATGGTTGGATCAGATCACAACTTCACCAACAGTGCATTAGCTTTTATTCTTCTTAACTCTCCGTAGTCTGATTTCTGAAATTATTCTTTCCAAAGCAATTTCATACAATTAAATCTAATGCCTTTCTTCATTTACCCTTCTTTGACACATTGCCCTTGATACTCTCTTCTCCCAAGGATATCATGACACTACTATCTCCTGGTTCTTCTCCTACCTATCTGCCTGTAACCTCCCAGGCTTCTTTGATAGCTTCCTACTCTTAAACATTACATCTCTATTAATGCAACTGAAGACCTACTTGCCATTTTGCCCATGACTTGCAACCAGCAGTGAGTTGATAGTATGCTAAAACCCTCAGATCTTTTTCACATGAACTAATAATTGGCATACCTGCCCCATCTTATAAAGTTGATTTTTTAACCAAATGTAACTTTAAATTTATCTCTATTTTTTAATGCTAATAGATTGAATCAACTTTTCTAACCTATCAAGATATTTTTCAGTCCCAAATCAATTATCCACTACATATTTATGGCTCCAGGTTTGGGTGCAAATTTTATAAGTATAGCTTATCTTCTTTTCTCTAGTCATTATAGCAGGATAGGACCAACAGCAAATTCCTAGTGGATTCCACTGATGACCTTCTTGCCATTTTATAGCAGACCATTAATGCCTATGTCTTGTTCATATCACTCCATCTTTCTCAAAAGAATAGAATAAGAAAAATCCAAATATTTGAAAATTTTTATAGTTGTATTTCAAATTTATTTTAAATATATGGAACTGGATGTATACTGTATTTCTGGGGGGTTTTGTGATCTATCTGTTAATTCATTTTCTAAGTCCTCCCTGAACTTTATTTTTAAATTTTTTTTCCCAGATTACATGTTGATACAATTTTAAATATTCATTTTCTGACCTTTTATTTTAATTGCCATGAATTTTCTTGTAGATGGTGGGCAGGAGAATGGCAAGCCTGTTCAGCAACCTGTGGTCCTCTAGGAGAGAAGAAAAGAACAGTGCTGTGTATCCAGACAATGGGCTCTGATGAGCAGGCCCTCCCTGCTAAAGACTGCCATCACCTGCTTAAGCCAAAGGCTCTCATTTCCTGCAATAGAGATGTCTTATGTCCTTCTGACTGGACAGTGAGCAACTGGAGTGAGGTAAGATTGGCCATGTGACGACAAATGTGACTTCTGAGGATTTTTCCAAGAAGTCTAAGTGGTCCTCCTCTACAACCAAGCCTCAGATGATCAATATTCAAAAATATTAGGCAGTAGTATGTGCCCTTATTCCCCTTCTCTCTCTTTTCTCATCCATGTCATCTTACTACATATTCTTAAGCTCAATTTATTTTCAACTAATAAAGCTTAATACTTCCCAATGGTATTTATATATTAATGACAGACTCTTAAAAATTGAGAATTTTTTGAAATTCAAATAAATAAAACTATAATAGTATAACGAGAGGGAACAAAAGTATTCCTTGGTTGTAGGAAACCTAACATCCTATTCAATTATCTATTTAAATCAGTTTCTTCTACTGCTTTCATACTGGGGTCATACCACTCTGACCAAGCTTTTAGTAATACAAAGGAACCAGGACAATGCAGCATAAAGACAGAATGTATCTTGTTTTTGGTTTGTTTGGGGTTTTTTTGGATTATCAATCTATTTGTAGGATTAATTTTCTGAAAGAAGTAATTCAGATAAAATCAGATATGAATTTGTCTTTAGTGATGCTATGAAAAATTTGCAGAGTTTCTTCTAACTTCTAGACTGGCATCATGAGACATCCCAAGGTGAATGAGAAGAAAGTGGAGTTTTATTTGTCACCATCAGAGTCAGTGGCCATTATCGTCTCCAGTTCCGTTGCTGGGCATGCATGCTGTGTCTGCTGCCAACTTAGCAACAATGACTAGAAGTGATGTGGTGAAATTGTTTGAAGAAGCAGACCATATTATATGTATTCAAATGAGACTTCCCACTGGTAGTTATTTTCTTAGCAGTCCATATATGTTTCTTCCAATGATGCTCCTCCTGCTTAGTGCTTCAGGAAATCACACTTAGCAAGTTAATTGGAAATATCCGTCAAGCACATAATATTAATATGACTCAGAGTTTGAGAAGTACTTTTGTCACAACAGCACTGCGAACTATGTAGTGCAAATATTATCCCTGTTTTACACATAATCTAAAGAGTTGCATTGGGCTATATTGGGAAAAATATTTTTTAAAACATTAGTTATTCTGCTTGGCCCCAGCAAGCATAATTAGTAACAGTAAACTGAAATTACAGAATGGCAAATTTAGACTTGATATTGGGGGGGACTTGCTAATAATTAGACATATTAAAAAGTGAAATGGATAATCCTGCCACTGGAAGTCTTCAAGCTAGATGGCTACTTGGTCAGTAGTTTGAAGAAGGAATTTCTCTTGGGTGAGACAGCTTTTGAGGCATCCTCCAACTTTTCTGTCATTCTCTGACTTGCCCAAGATTATCTCCTCAGGAGCCAACAGGCTCTTCTAGTGAGCCAAGCGTACTGCCTGTAATCCCACTTATAATCTTTCTCAGGCTGTAGCCTCCACATTCTCAAAATCCATTTTGCCTTTGGTTATGTATTCTCTTGCTCAATATCCTTAAACTCTGTAACCCCAGGATACTGGTTCATCTAATCGCTATCAATCGTCTTGCAGTCCAGCGTATGTGTCAGGGAGATAAGCCCTTCAGCTAATACAGAGGCTCTGAGTGGCATGTCCCAATATTTTGTTGCTGGGCCAGAGCATCTTGTCTGTAGTCACTGGGAAGGTCTGAACATGAAGACTGACCAGGCTGGCACACTTTCCCTGCTGACCCAGAGGGCTGCAAATAACCATGTTGTCAAACTAAGGCCAAGTGGGGTATGGCAACTAGTCCATTAATTTTGTTTATCCAAACCGTGCCAAGGCTGCCTGTAAGGCAGTTAATCATGCCTGTCATGCAGAGTTCACTAATTGCCAGAGTCACTACTGTTTTTTTTAAAAGGAATCTATTTGTAGATTCTATTGTTGATTCTTCATAATATAATTGTATACAAGATGTACATAATGGATCTCTTTAGCTGATTAAAAAAGTCTGGAATGTAGCCTAACACATGGGGGTATCTAGGTACTTCTTCATATAGGTTTGCTACTCTGGACTGTTGTTAGAGGGAGACCTGCACCTGTCATTTGACTTACATCTCACATAGTTGAACATAAATAATGCTGAATTAATTTGTTAAGTAATGTTCCTACATTCTTTTTTAACCTATTTGACTTTCAAGCAAATCAACATAAAGATTTGGAATGGAATATACACATATGGACACAGACTTCCCATTTCCCCTCTGCCATTCTCTTAGTCAATTATTGTAGAATGGCAAATAATAGATAATTTGTCAGGGGCAGAACTTGAATGTGGTGTTTCCTGACTAAAGCCACACATGCACAGCCCCTCACTATATTAGTGGGGAAAGTTTCCACATTGGGAATTGCCTTTATCAAAGAAAGCATGAATCTTGACCAGCACCATCTCTCTACCCATCAAGTTGTACCACTATTCCCATCTGCTGTTCTATGTAGATAAAATAATAATGTGTATAATGTAATAATCTCATATTTGTTACCACATATATAGTATAAGGAACCTGTGAGGGACAAACAAGATTTTCAATTATTTCCCAAGAACCAATTGAGTGATTGCCATTACTGCTGCCATTTTTTACTATCTCAGCTCCAGATGAGCTTGTGGCACTCTACTCAGTCTGTGTCCCTGCAAGGCTTAGCAGTCTTACCAGGATTTTCATATTTTAATGAACATTGGCCAATTCAATTCAATTTCAATTCATTAAACATTTACTAAGTACCTACTAGAGTCAGGAAGACTTGAGTTCAAATTTAACCATAGATACTTGCTATTTGTGTGACATTGGACAAGTCACTTAACCCTGTTTACTTCAGTTTCCTCATCTGTAAAATGAATCAGAGAAGTAAATGACAGAATCTTTACTAAGAAAATCCCAAATGAGATCATGAAGAGTCAGATACAAGTAAAGCAACTCAACAACAATACTTATGTGCCAGGTACTGTGTTAAGCACTGGAAATATAAATAAGAAAAAGAAAGAACATAATATAATGGGAGAAGACAGAATGCAGAAGGACCTAGAAATGGAGGAGAGGAGAAAGAGCATGAAGTACTAGGGGATAGGGGCAGGATGTACAGGAAGGGAAAGTTATCTTGTTCCTATTGAGTTCAAATCAATTAAAACTGCAGATACAAGTGGAGAGTGAATTGCAAAGTTTAGAGCCTACCCTTTCTAAAGGAAAGCTTTAAAAGCTATTAAATTTATTTTTCAAATTTGTTATTTATTTATTTTAACATTCTTTTTTATTGAGTTTCAAATTCTCTCTTCCTTCAGTCCCTCCCCCAGTTATTGAGAAAGCAAGCAATATATCTATTACATATGTGAAATCATACAAAACATATTCCATATTAGTCATATTGGGAAAAAGGAAGAAAAATAAAGGGGAAAATTATACTTCAACTTGTATTCTGAGTTCATTAGTTCTTTCTCTCTGGAGAAGGATAGCATTTTCCAGCCTGAGCCCTTTGGAATTGTCTAGGATTACTGTATTGTCACCATCAGGGAGGCAGACAGACCAGCCTCCTGTTGACTTCATTAAGGAGGGCATCACCAAGTCTCCTGTTCTGAGGCTACTTATAGATTGCTTATAAGAAAGGTAGGAAACATAAGCATTGGATGGTCTTTTTATTCTGATGATGGAAGGGAAACAGAGTAGAAAGACAGCATCTAGAATCAAAGGACTTGGGTTCAAATCCCATCTTTGATATTTATTACCCATTTGACCTTGGGCAAGTGATTTAGCCTCTCTGGTCTTCAGTTTCATTAGCTGTTACATTAGAAAAGTGGACTAAAAAGTCTTTCAAGTCTTTCCCAGCTTTAGAGCTCTGGTCTTTGTTCTCTTTAATCTCTACCTTGTATTTCATTTCTCTCTGAATATGTTGTGTTTACCCAAGAAACTTAAGCTCCTTGAAGTAGGGACTATTTGTATCTCCCCCATACCTAGCACAGATAGGCAGTTGTAATATTTAAAATTATAAGTCTGGTTGTAGCTCAATAATTAAATCAAAAGTAGTAGTAGTAGTAGTAGTAGTAGTAGTAGTAGTAGTAGTGGTGGTGGTGGTGGTGGTGGTGGTGGTGGTGGTGGTGGTGGTGGTGGTGGTGGTGGTGGTGGTAGTGGTAGTATATAGTAAAGAGAGGAAAGTAAAGAGTAGTAGTAGTAGTAGTTGTAGTAGTAGTAAAGAGAGGGAAAAGTAAGAGAGGTAGAGAGGTACTTAATCTTGCTAATCTGTAGCCGCTGTTATGGGCCTCTAGCTACACTCCACCAAGGGTCCACTCTTCTCCATGCCCACGCCAAAGACCCAGACTTGCTCCTAGTCTGAATTTATAAGCTTTTTTCTCTACCCGCTAACTCTCACATGTCACATCTCAGGAACCAGTAATAGTGTCTTAATTTGCCTGGGTTGCCCTGGGGGCAGTGCTTGTGGAATTGTTGTTTCCTGTTTCATTAGTTCATTGGTTCTTTAACTTCCTTTTTCTAAGGCTGGTCTATACCTGATTTTACTTAGTGGTATTTGACCTCCAGGGCCCTGAGAGATGACATCAAAAAAAAGTCACACTGGAGAGAGAGAAATTCACTTCCAACACAGTTAATATGTCTTTATTGAAATAAATAACAATAATAGGACTTAGAAAAAATACTAGGAACATTTATTGAAATAAATAACAATAATAGGACTTAGAAAAAATACTAGGAACATTTAAAAAAAAAGAAAATATTTTATGGATGCCTGTATCACAGTTATTTGGTGTTATAGAATACTCTCTAGAATGCTCTCTTGTTACAAAGAGTCAAAGCAAAACAAACCATGGTTTATAATATTCTATGATCATGGCTTCCATTTCTCTAGAGGAGAGATGTATAATGATGATGATGATGATGATGATGATGATGATGATGAAGATAATAGTGCATTAAAGTTAGCAAAGCATTTTACATATGTTATTTCACTTTATATTGTCATAACAACTCCGCAAGGTAGATTCCATTATTATCACCCCCATTTTATAGATGAGAAAACTGAGGTAGTCATCGATGAGGTTTAGCAACTTTCACAATAGCTTGTAAGGGTCTGAGACCAAATTCCATCTCAGGTCTTCTTAATTACAGGTTTCATATTCTGTCCAGTGGCACCTAATCTGACTAAACTCCGTTTTTCAAAGCTAAGTTTTGACTTCCTGACCATTTCACCTCCTTATGCTTTCTGCAAATAATTAATTTGCATTAATAATGTCCATGCATCAGGTGCCCTATAAATGCAAAGCACTCTTTCTGGTTTCTCAATAGTATATTCCAAGTATCAGGTGGCATTTTCTACTACTCCAGAAGAGGCCATGCAAATTTCATGCAAAGCACCCCTTGACTTGAAATCCTAAAACCTAGGCTGAAATCTCCCCTTTTATTAACTATATGCAGGTCACTTCTTTATGAGCCACAGTTTCCTCATTGGAAAAATGGGAATAATTATAATTTGGCTTGTTGTGAAGGAAGTTCTACATGCTGTTATATATTAATCTACACTATCATCGTTATTATTCACCTGAAATACTAGCACTTATAGTCCACTATAAGAAGGACCAGAGGACAGCCCAATCTATTGTAAAATGAGAAGGAAGTATCAATGATGACAAGTAATTGCTTTCAAATTAACTGACATTAGGGCAGAAGAAGTCAGGTGGGGAGATGACCAGTGCCGCTGGCTCTACCCAGGGATTGCCATCCTTGACAAAACTCCTGCTTTAGTTTCTCTCCCCAATCTTCTGGCCCTAGAATGGCTACAGCTAGTGCAGAGCCCTCAGACCTGGAGCCTGAGCAGCCCAAGAAAGAGTCCACTGGCATCTCTGGAGCTCTCAAGCAGATGCCCAGAGCATGATTTCAGATCATTCACCTTTAAAGGTGTGCTGCATGATAGGGTAACTGAACTGACTTAGACTCACAGGCTCACCCCCAGATGAATGGATCCCCTTAGGGGAAAGGGGAGACTCAGCCCTATCACAATTGCCCTTCCTTGCTGTCCACTCCCTCAAAGGGTCTTGATGTTGGTGTTCAGTCATTCATTTGCATCCAACTTTTTGTGACCCCATAGATCATAGCATTCTAGGCTCTCTTGTTCTTCACTATCCCTTGAAGTCTAAGTTCATGTTTGTTTCTTCCATGACACTATCTATCCACATCATTCTCTGCCATCCTGTTCTCCTTTTGCCTTCAATCTTGTCCACCACTGGAGCCTTTTCCAATGAAAAGGGCTCTTTTGATTTTGTGGCCAAATCATTGAAGCTTCAGCTCCAGAATATGACCTTCCAGTGAATATTCTGAATTAATTTCTTTGAGTATTGACTGATTTGAGCTCCTAGCTGACCAAGGGACTCTCAAAAGTCTTCACTAGTGCTACATTTTGAAAGTTTTGAGCTACAGAGCTCAGTTTTGCATACAGCCCAACAATCACCATCATACATTGCTACTGGAAAAGCCATAGCATTGCTAACAATAAAGCTAGTGGAGATGATGGAATTCCCACTGAGCTACTTAACATTCTAAAAGATGATTAAAGTGCTGTTAAAGCGCTGCACTCAATCCACCAACAAATTTTAAAAATTCAACAGTGGCTGTTGGATTGGAAAAGAGTAGTCTGTGCTTCCGTCGGAAAGAAAGGCAATAACAAAGAACGTTCCAATTATTGAACAATTGCATGCAAAATGTTTACAATGGGAAAGATTGTCCTATGTTATGATATACATAGCAGAGCTACACAGCCTACTTCTGTGGATACTTCCCTACTTTTGTTAAACCTACTTTACCCAAAGGCACGATAGTGCTATTATTGTTATTCACTCATTTGCAGTGGCATTGCAATTGTGTCTGACTCTGTGTATTCATTTGGGGTTTTCTTGGTAAAGATACTGGAATGATTTGCCATTTCCTTCTCCAACTCATGTTACAGATAAGGAGATTGAGGTAACCAGGGTTAAGTCACTTGACCAGGGTCACAGACTAAGTGGCCAGTTTTGAACTCAGGACATTGAATGTTCCTGCCTAAAAGCCCAGCCCTCTATCTATTATGCCACCTAGCTAACAGCAACATGCCTATGGTCTGATGGTACTAACAGCCTTTGCTCTTAAATATCCCAGCTAAATGCTGCCTACTGAGATAATTATATAATCAGAGGCATAGCAATTAAATTCTGAAGTCCTCCCCAAAACATTTTGTATTTATTTATTTTTATTTCTTATATGTATATATGTGGTGTAATCCCCTCCTCAGCAGAATGTAAGTTCCTTGAGGAAAGGGAATTTTTTAACCTTTTTTTTAAAGTAAAAGCTTTAACATTTTTCATTTTTACCTTGATCTTCACTGCTTGGTATTTAATAGATATAGACATGCAGAGAAGGTCAGCCAACCTGGTCCACTGCTTTTTGAGCCTATGATGGGCACTTAATAGATGCCCTTTTATGGAATTGAACCATAGAATTTAGAGATGAAGAAGGCTTAGATCTCAACCCCCTCATTTTACAGATGAGGAAACTGAGGCCCAAATAGGCTAATCAGCAACTTGTACAAAATCACATAAGTAATA
Organism: Gracilinanus agilis; assembly: GCF_016433145.1. NCBI lineage: Eukaryota > Metazoa > Chordata > Mammalia > Didelphimorphia > Didelphidae > Gracilinanus > Gracilinanus agilis. The sequence continues at coordinate 385,559,994 of NC_058130.1, forward strand.
AGTAAAAGGACTGAGATTTGAACCTAGACTCTCTGACTCCAAATCCTGTGTTCTCTCCACTGCACCAGACTTCTTTCCCATTTATACATCCATTAGAATAATTACTAGAATTGTTTTAATCCTTATAGGTTCTAGATCTATCATTCTGGGAACTCTGAATTTAATATACTCATCAAAGTGTAAAAACACAAAGAACTCCATGAAAGCTCTTAGATGTTGCCTGCTGACGCAAAATGTTCACATGGTCAGAGATACTTAGTCATAAATTCAAGCTTAGAATGAAAAAGACCATGAGGTCCATCATGTTCTTCTCTGTGATCCCTTCCAACTCTGAGCATCTGGGACTGAGGCCATTCTGATGCCCCACTTGGTAAAGGAATCCCCTGGAGGATCTAACATAACATTTTATTTTGCTTTCCTCTCTCCACAGACACCCATCCTCTAGGTCCTCCCCCTTCTCTTCCCCTGGAAAACACTTCTCTTGTCCCCTGGGGAGCCCTGTACTATTTTTAAAACCCTTATGTTTTGTCTTAGAATCAATACTAGGTATTGACTCCAAGGCAGAAGAAAGATAAAAGCTAGGCAAAGTGACTTGCCCAGGGTCAAACACCTAGGAAACATCTAAAGCCAGATTTAAAGCCAGGACCACCCTCTCCAGGCCTGGCTTTTTTCCACTGAGTCACTTACCTGCCCCAGCCCTATATGATTTTAAATAAATATATTTTCATACTCAATAACATTTTCTTCACCTCCTTGCATTAAGTGAGACATGTCTCAATCCATTTCATATATATATATATTGCCACTTCGCTGACCCAACTAATTCTACATTTAAAGTAATAGTAATACTTCTGCCTCCATAGTCCTATCAATGACTAACTTGTCCTTCCCTCAAACTTGTATCCCAATCTCTTTCTCCTCTAATAACTACTGTCCATAACTCATAATTACTGTCAGAGACCTGTTTCCACCTGCTACCTACACAAATACATTTTCATGCCTTCTCCTCTCCCCACTGATTTTTCTAACTGTGCTCACCACTTCCACTGTGCCCTTGGAGTGTCTATTCTGGTGTAAATAAACTCCTCTTCCATCCCTGGACCATTCTCTTTGCACTTTTTCTACTGCTTTGCATTAACTAGAACTTGACTAGTAAACTACAAAGTTATGCTTACTTTATCAGCTTCCTACCACATGGCAAACTTCCTGTTCATTTTTTATTGATTCTACTGTGTTCACCCAACATTTATCTTTAATTGTCTCCTCTCTCCTTGAATTCTCAACTCTACTCCTAACCCTTCTTTTGTAGCAGATAAAAGTATGGAAATTAATTTGTGCTCCATCTCATAACCTTCTATATATCTCAGAAGCTACAATTCCCCATTCTCTGCTCCTTCCCACAGGTTGCAGACAATGTGGCAACTTTTCTTTTAGCTGTTAACATTTCTTCCCTTGATTTCCTTCATATTTCTCTTTTTGTCTTGTTTCTCTCTCTATTTCTACTTTCCTACTGTATGCCTACATGCTTCCCATATCTTGAAATTCTCCCCCTTGATCCTGCTACAGCATTCAACTAATATTCATATAGCCTTATATCTTTCCTCACCTTCAGTGCCAAACTTCTATTTCTTACCAAAAACTCACCCACTCTAGATTTTTTTTCTTTCTGGCTATGCAACTGAAACAACTATCTCCAGAGTCACTATCATTGCCACCACATCCCCAAAGCCAGCAGTCCTTTCATCAGTCTTCTTTCTCCTGGTCTCAACAAGCCATTGTCATTGCTGACCACATCTCTCCCTTCTGGATATTCTTTCCTCCCTTTGCTTTTGTGACACCATTCTGTTTTAATTGTAACATCTATTTTATATTATAATTGTATGTATGCTGACTTCCCCTTTGAAATCATAAATCTATCTCTGATATAATAATGTAAGTTCCTCTGACTACATTTACCAAGACTGCTCTGACCTTCACTACTATCTCCCACTTTTCTTTCTGGAAAATCATTCCCCTTTCTGGAAAACATAAATCTTCTAATTTCCTCATCTAAATCCCTATCGATTATACCTTCCCACCCAATTCGTTTCAGAAATAAGGTCACCAGGCACCTCATGTGGGCAAGACACTTAAGTGCCTCTGAGCCTTGATTTTCCCCTGCTCTAAAATGAGGATGAATAGTAACTATTTTAGAATTCTGGTATGAAGATCAAATGAGATAACTGTTAATCACATTGTAAACCAGAGAGAATTGTATAAATGCCTGCATCTGTTATCATTATTTTTTATTTCAAATCCTAATAGTAGTCATAGCACATCTTGTGTGTGTATTATTATATGTGCTTTGTTTTGATGTTTTAATAAACTCAAGGTTGAGAAAAAGTGTAGTGGAGTATAGTAGACCCAAAATGACAGAGGAACAGGTGGTTGTGGGTGGGCACTGCCAACTAAGCAGTGAGATTTTGCCAAGAAATAGCTCATCCAAGAAGCACTAAATAACTTCCTTTGGATTGGAGACTTTGTGTACTTAATAATTACTCTTCATTTTATAGTCATACAAGCAGAAAAGTAATCATAAATGAAAACTATCTCAATTGTGGATTAAGATTCCTTTTCCCAGAAGCCTTTCCTTCACTGTAATTTTGCCTGATTGCTAAGACTCGTGAGGTTCCAATAGGTGACTGAATCACAGATTGAAACAAAATGAGTAAGGAAACTTGCCTTCACTAATCATTTTCCCCCAAGGAGATGGCTGAAAAATGTAAAGTGAGAAAACAGATGAAATTGAGCTCAAATGAAAATATGTGGGCTCATTGGTCAGGAGACTTCATTTTCCTTTTAATTCTCCACCATGGTGGCAACAAGCTTTCAACTCAATTTATTTCATACTTCATTTCTTTATTACCTACTATGTTCAAGGCATTGGACTAGGTACTTATGCAAAAGTGAGCAAGAAACAACACAGTCCCTCTCCTCAAGGTGCTAAGAGTCTAGACCAAGGGTTCTTAATCTGTGGTCTTGGCTTTTGTATTTTTAATATCTTAATAACTATTTTATTAGTTCCATAGTTTCCTGTGTTATCCTATGTACTTTATTTTATTTATTTAAAAGTATTATTCTGAGAAAGACCCCATAGATTTCATCAGACTGACAATGGATCCCATGGCATATGAGTTAAGAATTCCTGGTCTAGATGAATAACGCAGGTACCCAAAACTATGAAAAACAACATAGAATGTGAAGCATGTCATGAGAGAGAGACATAGAGTGACAGAAAAGGAACAAGTATTCATAGGATCATAGAACTTAAAATGAAAAGGACCATAGAGGCCATCTAATCCAACACCCATATTTTCTAGATGTAGAAACTGAGACCCATGGTAGTTGTGACTAGCTCAAGGTCACACAGGTGGGAACAGCTGGGTTTGTTGCACCAAGGTCCAAAAACAGCTTTCATTCTTTCCACTACAATAACCTGCCTTCTGGAAACTCTGGTTGAAAGTGTTTAGGGAAGACTTCAAAGAGGAGATAGTATTTGGATTGTGAGAACTATGGCAAAAAAAATAGGAAAATCAGGAGGAGAAATTGATTTCAAAGTGGGCAACTGGCTTAGCTTAGAATACCATGTTGCCAGCAAGACATCTATGTGAATGATGTTGGTGAGAATAGAAATATGGGGGGAACAGATGTGAGACATTTTTAAAGTAGGCATTATTGGCTGTGGCAGCAGATTAGATGATGGGAATGAAAATATAGAGAATTCAAAATGAACACATGACTTCAAGTTTGTATAGTCAAGGGAATGAGCTCTCTCCTCATTATAAAATTTTGAAATTGTCATTAACAGAAATCACAAGATCAGTAGGACGAATATATTTTAGAGGAGAGGAGAGAGAGAAGTGTTGTTTGGAGTAGGATGAGTGTGAGGTACTAACAGTCCATCCACATGAAAATTTCCAGAAAAACATTGAGAATACAGAGTTGGAATTCTAAAGAGAGATCAGGCTAGATTTCAAAGTATTCCCATAGATTAGAGAATTATTGGGTTATAGAAGTAAATAAAAGTAGAAAGTATAAATGAATGAGTGAGAAACTGATTGTCTAATATTCAAGAGGAAATTTTTTTAAAAGCCATTATAGTTGTGTGATCCTGGGCAAGTTATTTAATCCCCATTGTCTTGCCCTTACTGATTATCTGCCTTGGAACGAATACACAGTATTGATTCTATGATGGGAAGTAAGAGGGGGGAAAAGGTCATTCGATTGATATTAAGAATGTTATTAAGAACTTTCAAGAACAGTTACCATTGATGGTGGGCATTGAACCAGTACTTACCAGATGTTAAAAGTGTAAGGAGTAACTGAATGGAGAAGAAATAGAGTTAGAAATCAAAGGCTACTTTATTATTATTACTACCACCAAAATCTTTTAAAAAGTAGCCTTTGATTTCTAACTCTACTTCTTCTCCATTCAGTTACTCCTTACACAATCTTCCCTTGACCCCATTATGTCTTTGAGCTACCATTCTTTCTTGCTCCTCTTACCAATAAGGAGGCACAGTTGATAGAGTGTTGGACCTGAAGTACAGAAGACCTAAATTCAAATCCAACCTCAGAAACCTACTAGTCATGTGACCTTGGGCAAGTTATTTAACTTCTTTTTGCTTCAGTTTCCTCATCTGTAAAATGGGGATAAATAAAATCCCAGGTTTGTTGTGAGGATCAAATGAGATAATATTTGTAAAGTTCTTAGCCCAGTGCTTGGGATATAGTACTCGTACATGTTGTTGTTGTTATTATTATTATTATTATTATTATTTTACTTAACCATCTTGTGATTCAGTTTCTTCACCTGGAAAATAGGAATAAAAATATTTGCTATATATATCTCAAGGGATTATAGTAGGAATTGAATGGGAAAGTGAAATGTGAAGCACTTTGAAAGGTATAAAGCTTTATACAAATGCAATCTATTATTAATTATGACTATTATAATCATACTAAAACTCCGCTCTTGGAGATGTATACAACTAATTAAGTAGATCTGATTCACATATGTTAAATGTCTCAAGAAAAAATGAAAGTTACATATAAGTAGCAAATTGTGTGGTACAGCACAAATGGAATTCAGAGAAAGGAAATGTCAAAAATGAAACTTTTGAAATGGAGAGGGGAATGATGTTTCTAAACACCTGAATTTCTGAAGTCCTAAATGGCCTGTACAATTGTTATGTATATCTATTGCTTATTCAGTTAAGCCCCTTCCCTTAAGGAGTTCCTGCATTTGCTTCAACTAACCCTTTAGGCCAGTTGTTCCCAAACTTTTTTGGCCTACCACCCCCTTTCCAGAAAAAATATTACTTAGCCCCCTGGAAATTAATTTTTTAAAAATTTTAATAGCAATTAATAGGAAAGATAAATGCACCTGTGGCCATCACCACTCCTCTGGATCACTGCAGCACCCACCAGGGGGCAGTAGTGCACACTTTGGGAATCACTGATTTAGGCATATATACCTGAAAGGTAGGATTTACTTTAACTATTTCCATAGAAAAAAGAAAGAAGTAATAGCGATGTACTAGAATGCCTCAAAACTATGCCACCTTGTCTCATAACCTAAGAAACTCTGTTTTGTTTATTTAAGGTTATTTGTACTCTTTTTAATACTCTTTAAGAATATTCTCTCCATGGTACCTTGTTGTTTTCTGTATTTTCCAATACCAGGGTTTGTTTACATTGCAATATGAAGAGCTTAGCTCTCCCTGTAGAATGGCAGAAAAACTTTACCTATAAAAGTATTGTCAAAAGAAAAAATGGATTCTTTTAAGTTTGTGTGTTTTTTTGTTTGTTTTTTAAACCAGGCTAAGTACTATATATCTTGAATGATCAGTTGCAGTCCTCCACAAAAGCAAAAAGATATCCATCCCTTAATCAACAAGAATTTATTAAACATCTACTATGTGCCAGGTATTGTGCTAGGCACTGGGCTAGAGATGAACTATTGAGGTGATTTTTCACTGTATCTCTCAGGTTTGTGGATATATGGCTGTGATTTCAAAAGATTAATATACTATGCTATGAGCTAATATCATTATTTGTTAACTCAGGACCTCCATTTTTGGAACTCAGAGCAAAAGTACCCCCTTGCATCAATTTAGTTTGATATGTCTTGATTCACTTTTCCACACACTGTCAAATTTCTTCTTAGGAAAAAAAAAGTGATTCTTCTTCTCGCCTTTTTCCTACAGCTTTGATCATTTCCACATGCCATGTAATGGAGCTGTTATTTCTGCACAGGTTCTCTAGCTTGTTGATACTATGTTATCTCCCTAATTAGTGAATAAAGTTTTTTTCCTGGGAGATAAATGTGATTTCCCCATGTCACTGGGAAATTAAGGAGTAAGGGAACTGCTAAATACAACCATTTTCAACATTCCTCAGGACATGAGAGTTCTCCACAGCCCATAAAGACAATACTGGATTTTCCCACATTTGCTACACTGACCATGTCTCTATTCACTAGGCCAACAGCAATATCTACATGACGCCAATCAAAGGCAATTCAGTCAGATTATTGGCCAATTCAGGGGAAAGAACAGGCAAGCCCCATATGGTAATGGATACATTTTGAGTCACTCAATATACTTGTTGAAATAGATTGAATGTTTTGACTCGATCAGGAATTCAGAATCAAGTCATAAAATCATAGAATCAGAGCTACCTAGAATTGGAAGGGACCTTAGAAGTTATCTGTTTAGTCCAATCTTCCTCCTCCTTCCCTAATATAGGAACTCCCTCTTAGCATTTCTGCCATATAATTAGTTAGGAATTTCCAGGAAATAGGACGGCTCTGGTTACAATTTTTTCTAAGTATGCTGTCCAATTTCCATTAGACTTTGAATGATTTATTTGATGCCCTAGGCACAAGGATCAATGTTTCTTCTCTCACTTAGAATAATTATTAACTTTCTTTTTATTCAGTGTACTGTTTCCTGTGGTGGAGGAGTGAGGATTCGAAATGTGACATGTGCCAAGAACAATGATGAACCGTGTGACTTCACAAAGAAGCCCAATAGTCGAGCCCTCTGTGGTCTACAACAGTGTCCTTCTGGCCGGAGACTGCTGATCCCTCCTCTGAAGCCCAAGAGAGGACCAATTTCCAATAGGAGAACTCTACCTAAGCCTAAATCAACTCCCTCAAGTCCCATCCCTCCCCCTACACTTAGTCCTAGAGTTCTGACCACACACATGATGCCTGAATCTGTGAGTCTGAATCCTATGACTACTATTACCACAAATCCTACCATGTCTTCCAAAGATCAAGATCCCGTAGGAGGAAAATTGCAAAACAATTCAATCCCATCTGAGCTAGACCCTCATATTTCCATTGTTCCCACTGAAAGCACATCCCAGCCAAATCCTGCTACTGGGTCTGTGAGTATCCAGCCAAAGAGCAAAAATGCAACTAGCAAAGGGAACATTTCCCATTCAGAAAGGACATCCGCCCCTAAAATGGACTTTGTGACCAAAACAGATGTCACCCCTGTGTTGCCATTCACCACAATCCCAGTGACTTTGCAGGTGACTCCTGTTTTTGACCACTTGCCTGAGGGGCCAGAAACAGAAGTTCACAGTGGCTCAGGAGAAGATAGTGACCAACATGTGGACAAAACTACAGATGGTCCTGTAACATGGACCAAGAGCAAAAGCCTCACAGACCAGTCTCCACCTACAAATGCCATAAATATGCCACTCCAGCCCCAACCAACACCCTCTCTCAGTGAGCCTGCCATGGGGCTTTCATTCAGCACAACAGCAGATGGGCTATCACCTTTAACAAGGACCAGCCAACAACCCACCACTCTCCAATATGCCACATCGGATGCCAGTGCAATAGTCAGCAAAAAGCCTTCCCTCCTACAGCTATCGGCAGAAAGAAAAATTGAACCAATGCTGCATGAGAAAGTGTCAACCCATATGGAGACAGAACCCGTGAACAACAAGACTCTGTCACAAAACCTTGAATCTGAGCTGACTGAGGAGGATGCAAAGAACTTGATTGCTGAGGGTTTTTTGCTGAATGCCACCAATTATAACCATCTCAGAATGCCCAGTCCAACACAGAGTACTGCCTACTGGATTGTGGGCAACTGGAGTGAGGTAAGAAGTTTCATTTGGATCACTGACTAATAAAATTACAGGATCATAACTGGAAGTGATCTTTGGGACCATTGAGTCTAACTCTTTCATTTTACAAATAAGGAAACTGAAACCCAGGGAAATTAAAGGCCTAAGGTAGTCCTGCAGCTTCTCTTGACATACAAAGTAATTATAGTCATTCAGTAAGCACTAGAGGTTGACTTTTAATTCAGTTCTTACTCTGAAACCAATACCCCTCAAGTAGGTCTGATGATGAACAGCAAAAAAGGCAGAAACTTTGCCATTCTTAGTGCCCATTTCACTAGAAAAAATTTCCATTTATGTAAATACCAGCAACTTTTTCTTGACCTGGCAAATCAGTTGGTACAGATCACCAGCTATATCAATGACTTTGGCTTCCATTTTCCTGGTCATATTTTGACAGAGGTTGGGGTGAGGATTATTCAGTCTTTCTTCTTTTCTTTATTTCATCAACATTAAGGGGAGACTCCTCCCTTCTGTGCCCCAGACTTGTGCCAAATTTAATATATAATATATTTGGCAAGGTCCTATTTTGCTATTAATTATATTCTTTCTTTGTTCCATCCTTGCCTATTGTCTGTTTTTTTTCAGGTGTTACCTAAATCAAAACTATGTCCATGACCAGGACAAGATTCAGAGCCCCAGAGACAATATGTGTTTATTTTCAGTACAATCATAGCATGGGAAAATGTGGGGAAATAGCAGTGGAAGGATGATATTCTGGAACTTATCTGTGAATCTGAAGTTTCTCTATCTGCCCTGCCCTACAGTGCTGTGCCCCTTCTGAGAAAATATTTTCACCTCTCTGCGTCCTTACATCAGGATCTAGTGATACATTAGCTTTGTGACCTTGGACCAGCCATTTCATCTCTTCATGCCTCAGTTTTCTGACCTCAAAAATGAGGGGATCAAATATAATGATCTCTAAGGTCCCTTAGCATTAACATCCAGAATCTAAAGTTAATTTCCTGACCTGAGGATTCTTGGTGACTCCCAAAAACATTCTACAAAAAAAGGCATCATTTAGAAATACCTTCCTTTAAATCCTTTAAATGGGTTCGACTGAAAAAATATATATGTATAACCCAGTGGAATTGCTTGTCAACTCTGGGAGTTAGGAGGGATAGGGGAAGGGAGAAAACATGAATCATGTAACCATGGGAAAAATGTTAATTTTAAAAAAGAAATACCTTCCTTTAATATCTATAGTCATGGTACCTCAAAAGAGCTCCACATAAAATCCGTGGATGGATGGTTCCTTTCATTCACAAAATTACAGAATGTCAAAACTAGAAGGGTCTTTAGAACTCATGTGGGTCAGCTCCCTCATTTTCTAATTGAGGAAAATAAGAACTAAGGAGAAGACTTCACCAAAATGGCATAGACAGTTCATTTATTTATACCTATATATACAGGGTAGCTAGTTGGCACAGTGGATAGAGGACTGGGCCTGGAATTAGACTCATCTTCCTGAGTTCAAATCTGATTTCAGACACTTACTAGCTGTGTGACACTGGGAAAGTCACTTAACCATATTTGCCTCAGTTTTTCTTCTATAAAATGAACTGGAGAAAGAAATGACAAACCACTCAGGTATCATTGCCAAGAAAACCCCTAATGGAGTCATGAAGAGTCAGGCATGACCACAAGAAAAAAGTGCTCGAAGTCAGATTGTGAAGGGTTTTCGCTGGAAAATAGAGCTTTCTCTTTTTGAGACACTAAGAAGCCATTCAGATTTCTTTTTTTATTTTGTTTTAATAAATTTACACAAGTTTTCTAAATTTATATGATTCTTGTTATCTCCCTCGCTTCTTCCTTTCACCCTCCCAGAGCTGAGAAGCAATTCAATCTGGGCTGTACATGTATTATCACTCAAAACATATTTCTATAATATTCATTTTTGTAAGTGAATAATATAAAACCAAAACCCCAAATCAAAAACCCAAATAAACAAGTGATTAATCATATGTTTTCATCTGCATTTATACTCCAGCAGTAGTGGATAGCATTCTTCTTCATAAGTCCCTCAAAATGTCCTAGATCATTTTATTGCTGTTAAAGTCCATCACATTTGATTATCCCACAATATTTAAGTTACTGTGTATAATGTTCACCTGGTTCTGCTTATTTCACTCCGCATCAGTTCATGGAGGTCTTTCCAGTTCTTTCTGAAATCATCCTGTTCCTTTTTCCTTATACCACAATAATATTCCATCACCATCATATACCACAATTGTTTACAATTCTTATAATGATAAACTACTGCCAGATTTTTTCATTTCTGCTGAAACTCCAGTTGAATAGTGCTTCTTCAGAAATGACAACTCCCCATTGACTTTTTCCTTCTATGTCTCTAAGAAGCTGTCACCTGTCATCCTGACTTTTGTTTTGCCACGCCATTGAAATTTGATTACTCACTCAGTTCCTCTTCAGATGTTGATAGGGAAACTTCTTTAACATCTCCATCTAGATTTCTGATTTTCCCTTTAAAATGTGTTGAAATGTAATTCCTGGTACATCATCTGCTTTACCAGCTGCATTTTCTTTGAGAGCCATTGCAAAGTCACAGTGAGCTATAATGGGGAATACAAGAAACCTCCTCAACTGATTCTTATTTACTCATCTTAAAAATTTAGAGTTAGAACTTTATAACCTCTGAAGTCTCCTGAAGTTTTATATATATATATAAACTGAATAGCCTCATTAAATGATGGAGAAATACAAAGGAACTTCCAGATATCTTCCTTCCTGTAAAGAAGTCTGGAATCCCATCCCAAGGCAGTCTGGGCTGAAGTGGGTTGCTCCATGTCACCATTCAAATTTCTTGAGGAGGAGTGGTGACATGGCTAGGCCTGTGCATTATTTAGGAATATGAATTTGGAAGTTGTTTTTAGGACTTTCACCCCAAATCTCAAAATTTTTTTAATGAAATGCATGAAAGTTTGTGTATTATTAAAAAGAATGCCCTAAGGAAACTGAATCTTGTTTTGATTGAAGACTGTAAGGTAGAGAAACTGAGAAAAAGCTAAAAACTCAAAGCCTAGAGCTAATAGAGCACTGTTAATGAGACAGTACAGACACAGCTGATTTGGGGAATTTAATCTCCAGTCTAAACTCCAAATTTAGCATTCTACCTACTAAATCATTCTGTGCTTTTAAAATTTTAGCTCTGACCTAATAGGATAAATGTTCATCCTCCTACTTTAATAAAAAGCTTTAGTTTTTCTTTCTTTCTTTTCTTTTTCTTTCTTATTTCTTCCTCTTTATTTTTCTTTCTTTCTTTCTTCCTTCCTTCCTTCCTTTCTTTCTTCCTTTCTTTTTCTTTTCTAATAGCCTCTGTATCTTTCCACTCCATTGTTTTCTCCCTGTCTGTGGAGAGGAGAAGCAAGTATTTCATCTTCTGTTTCTTGAGACTAAGATTAGTACTGTCATTCATCTAAAACCAGCAGTTTCTGCATTGCTTCTGCTTATGTCATCAGAGTTATTGTGTATTTTGCTCAGTCAACTCTTTTTCCTTTCCCAGTGTTCGACCACCTGTGGCTTGGGTGCTCTTTGGAGACATGTGGAATGCAGCACTCAGATTGACTCTGACTGTGAATCCATTCAGAGGCCTGACCCTGCAAAGAGATGTCACCTGCGCCCCTGTGCTAGCTGGAAAGTGGGCACCTGGAGCAAGGTAATGGATGCTCAGCTTTGTGCTAGGGAAACTACTCCCTAAAGATTCACAAGAAAGAAAAACAAACAAACACACACACACACACACACACACACACCTGCCTTCTTTCCTTTTAGTAGCATGGGCAGAACTTTTGTAGGAAAGAAACTTCAGAAAAATCTCGAGAGGTACATAAAAATGTTAGGAACAAAGACTGTTATAAGAATTTGCTTTAGGCTAGAGAACACAGAAAAAGTCAAAAACACTCCTTGCCTTCAAGGAAGAACATTTAAATAGCTATATACATATATATGGTCTTAAAATAGAAAGACATAAGTACCTGGAAGATGAGAAAATGTCTCCTGCAGACCACAGGAGTCTTGAAGAAAGCTAGGAAAACTATAAAATGAGTGTGAGAGAGCAGAGCAGAGCATTCCAGGTATGAGGGATATGCAAAGATCTGTATCTGGATTATAGAGCATGTAGAAGGAGATGTTAAGACACCTGGGAAGAGATGAAGAGACCAGGTTAGGAGGGGTTTTAAATGAGAAAATTTTATATTTAATCCTGTAAGTAGAAGAGAGCCATTGGCCTTTATTTTTGTTTTTCTGTCTTTATTTTTTTTATATTCATTTCTTAAAATTGCAAGTTATAAATTCTCTTTCCATTTAGAAGGCAAGCAATATGTTATCAGTTATACATTTGAAGTCATGCAGAACACATTTCCATGTCAGCCATGTTGCCAGAAAAATGAAAAATAAAAGTCAAGAAACATAAAGAGTGAAAAAAGCATGCTTTAATCTGCACTCAAAATTCTCTCTCTGAAGGCAAATGGGATTTTTCATCATGCATCCTTTAGAATTGTCTGGGATCACTGTTTTGATCAGAATAACTAATTCTTTCACAGTCGGTCATCATATAATATTGCTGTTGCATGTACAATATATTCCTTCTGCTCACTTCACTTTGCATCAGTTGATATAAATCTTCTGAGGTTTTTCCGAGAGTTTTTCTGTTCATCCTATCTTATAGCACAGTAGAATTCCATTAACATCCCATAACACAACTTGTTAGTCATTCCCCAGTTCACGAGCATCTCCTCAGTTTGCAGTTCTTTGCTGCCACCAAAAAACAACAACACTATAAATGTTTTGAACACATAGATCCTTTTCCTTATTCTTTAATCTTTTTGGGATACAGATTTAATGGTATTATTGCTGAACCATAGGGTATACACAGTTTTTTAGTCCTTTGAGCATAGTTCCAAATTGTTATCCAGAATGGTTGGACCATTTCACCACTCCACCAAGAGTGGTTTAATGTCTCATTTTTTCCCACATCACCTCCAGCATTAAACTTTTTCTTTTCTGAACTGTTGACTAGTCTGATAAATGTGAGGTGGTACTTAATGTTTGTTTTCTCTAATCAATTATTATTTAGAGATTTTTTTTCATGCGACTATTGATAGTTTCCCAAACCAGGCTAGTCTTTGGTTTATAATGACTTAGAACTCTATTTTCACCATCCCTCCCTTTTCCTGGTAGGGAATTACATCTCTCCAGCTCCAGGCCCAATGACTGATATGTTTCATCACAGTTGTCAACCACCAGAGATGCTGGGAATATGGGAGGGAGGATGGAATGGATAGGCATATATAGATGTCAATTAGCAATGACAGAAAAGTTCATAACATTCTGTGAAGCAGATAAGGAATAGAGAAGCTCTAGGAAAAGAGATCTACTTTTGATTAATAGGCAGGACCCTCTTCAAGAAAGAATCTCCTATTGCAAGAAACTAACTGTTGATCTCTTGGAACAGATCCTTACCACCTCCATCTCAACAAGGAACACTATAGACAGAACCATAGACCTTTCCTTCATTTTGGTATCTATTTTTCCAAGGGAAGGACAATTTTCTTTCTGATCTCTGGAATAGGAGAGGATGAAAGTGTCTGGAAAAATTGGAAAGGAAGTTAAATTTGTGTTTGGTACCCTCTTACCTCCCTTTTTATACATCTCTATCACCTGATAAATCTCCTCTACCATCCAGAGTCCTAGTATCCTCATCTTGTCTCCACAGTAATACCTTACTTTCCCTCCTTCCTATAATACTGTATATGCCAAAAATTTCTTCCTTCTCTTTACTCTCGCCCTTATAAATCAAAACTTTCAATCTCTTAATGAGTTGATACTGGCTATCCCTAGATTTTAGCAAATTATAGTCTATCATAATAGTTTTTGTTTTTAAACCTTAACCTTCCATCTTAGAATTAATACCATCTATTGGTTCCAAGACAGAAAAGTAGTAAAGGCTAATATAATAATAATAGGGAGCCAGGGGGCAGCTGGGTAGCTCAGTGGAGTGAGAGTCAGGCCTAGAGACGGGAGGTCCTAGGTTCAAACCTGGCCTCAGCCACTTCCCAGCTGTGTGACCCTGGGCAAGTCACTTGACTCCCATTGCCCACCCTTACCAATCTTCCATCTATGAGACAATACACCAAAGTACAAGGGTTTAAAAAAATAATAATAATAGGGAGCCAGCAACCAATGTTATGATTGAAGGGAGAGAGAAAGAGTCTATGTGGTGACTCTCCTCCAGCACTCCCCTCAGGCTGACTATACACTGGAAGACTTCGAGGGGGTGTCACCCCAAAACTGGGTGACCTGGATGGTCATGCCACCCTACAGGAGTTTGGGGCAAGGCTTCCCTATAAGATGAGGTATGTGGTACCCCAATCCCATTCTGAATGAGGACAGGGTTCATACAAGCCTCTCCCGAGGTCAGTCAACTTCACAGTGGGTGGTCCGGCTCCAAGATGGAGGCAGCCAGACCAAGCTGTGGTTCCCCTCTCCCTCGTTGTCTCTCAGACACTTTGGAACACTATCTGACTAATGAATGGTTTTTATTATTCACAATTCAGGGATTGGGGAAAGGAGTGAAGAGCAAAGGGATTTGGGGGTGCCCTCTTCTCTATTTCTATGGGGTCTCTCACTCAGGAGGGAACCTTTGGGGTTCCCACTCCCAATCTTCTTCCCCACCCCTTCTCCTTCTGTTTCTATTTCTATCCTTTTCCATAATTGTAAGTTTTGATGAAAGGGGGTGTAGAAAATATAGGCAATGGAGGGCACCAGAGATGTTAAAATATAATCTAAATAGTTGTGGGTACACACACTGGGTTGTAGGAGAGACTGGACCAGGATAAAGAGTTCTCTGGATTTATCACAGGAATGGCAGTTAGTTTTAACTGTCACCCTGCTCTCCCTAGGCCAGAGTCTAGAAACAAGCAGGCAAGGTAAAAGGGGTTTAACAGCTTTAATTGTGTTTAACTAAAAGGTGGGAAAGGGATTTCTATACTTAAAATCTAAAGGGCAAAACCACAGGACAAGGGGAGGACTTATTTCTACACTAATCTAAGTGCTCTAACAGGCAGGGCCCAAGAAGCAGTGCAGTCTCTGGGAGCTGATTCAAGCCTGATGCCAGCCAGACTTGAACAGCACAGCTATGGATCAGAGGGGTAGCTTTGAGGGTTCTCACAGTTTTCCAAAGAGGTTCACAGGATTCCAAAATCCTAGGTGGTCCAAGATAATCAAGAAGAGTGAGTGAACTTGAGGTGATGTCCACCACGTCTCAAATTCCTCCTCTGCTTGGTTCTGCTCTCCTCCTCTGCTAGGTCTTCTCCTCTTTCCTGGAAATCCACCTCCACTCAGGATCCCAAAAAAATCAGGAAGCAGGGTCTGAGATCTCCCTGGGCTAGCAACAGTTTTTGCCTACCACTAATGGAGTCTCTCAGGGCACCGACACACTTCCTCCTCCTTCATTCTATCCTAGAATGCTCCAGGCTTCCTGCTAGTCAACCTTAATATTTAATTAACTAACTAATCTTCCTCACAACAAGGGTCTCTCAGCAAGGTTGGGTACTGGGAGAAGGAGACTAAGAGATCACTCGCCCAAAATGGAGTCCAAAAACTTAGCTGTCTCAATGATTGAAGACTTGCTGGGTGAGATGCGATGGAATCTTTGACCAGGGAATCAGGGTTTCAATGTCCAAAGAAAGATCCTCAGGAAGCCCTCAGGACTGGCTCCGAGCTGGGATGTCCTCCTCCTCTCTCCTCCCATTCCTTTACCAGAAGCCCCTCTTCTCTCCTTCCTCCTCCAGAGAATCTCTCAGAATCCCCTCTGGTCTCTCAACTGTCAGTAACTGTCACCAACTGTCAGCAAGTCCTTCTCTGGCTCCTTTTGTCCCATCCACCTTGCACAAATCCAATCCTTACACTAGGCAATGGTAGTTAAATGACTTGCTCATGTTCACACAATTAGAAAGTGTCTGAGGCCAGTTTTGAACCAATGATTTCCTGTCTCTAGGCCTAGTTCTCACTACACTGAGCCACATAGCTGCCCTTTCTCATAATAGTCTTGTGGAAAAAATGGAAAGATGTGGGCCAGATAATAGTACAATTTTATAGATTCAGAAATGGTCGCATGGATATACACAAAAAGTAATTAATGATTTTATATCAACTATTAAGAGATGAAAATCCCCATGCTTGTTTCTATGCTTGTCAATTTTTAAAAATGACTTGAGTAAAGATAGATAAGATGACTTTCAAATATGTAGATAATACAAAGATGGGAAGGATAGCTAACATACTGAAGAACTGTCAGGACCTTTAATGGCTTGAGCATTTAGTTGAATAATTATAAAATTGTACACTTGGGTTCAAAAGTTAACTTTCCAATTCAACACGGAAAAATCATGGCAGAAGGCATAGTCTGAAAATGATCTGGGGGTTTTAGCCAAATCATGTTTGGAGTGTTATGTTCAGTTCTGGGCTTCACATTTTAGGGAAGACATTGGAAAGAAGAAGATAAAGGAGGCGGGTCTAGTGCCAGGCAGCTAGTTGTCTTGCTTGTTGACTAATAGATAAATCAGAATGATGAGGGGCCTGAGTTCATGCATTTTAAGGATTGTTATAAAGAACTAAGCATGTTAAGCCTAGAGAAAAATGAACTCATACATTATAGCCATCTTCAGAGATCTGAAGTGTTGTCACCTTTGAAGAGAGACCAGGTCATGTTTGTTCATCCTCAGAGAGAACCAAGGACACTTGGTGCAAGTTGCAAAGGTGCAGAAATGTATGTTTGATTTAAGAAAGTTTCCTAACAGCTATGGCTATAAAAAAGCAAAATGGACTACCTAGGGAAATAAGAATTTTACCCCTCTCTGGAGAACTTTTGACAAAGTCTTGAATAGGTCAGGTATAATATAGAAAGATAATATGAAAAGGATTTGTTCAAGTAGGAATGGGCCTAGCTAACATCTGATTTTTTCCATCATATATTAAAAATAAAGAAATTTGGTTAAATAATTTATGACTAAAATTATTATTAGAAAACATGATTCTTCTCTTTATTTGCCAGGAATATTTAAATTTTAAAGGAATATGCTTACTAAACCAAATTAATTGCTAATTTTTGAAATGTGTCAGATACTGAAACTAATAATTTCAATGAATTATCAAAGATATTTGGGGCCTAGGCAGGAGAGCTGTTAGAGTGAAAGTCTAATATCTCTCTATTCATGGATCTCAGATCATTTAGCAAGGGTTTTCTGAGAAGAGGTTTGTAGACTTCACTAGAATTTACCAAAAAGGTTCACAGTGTAATAAAAGTTAAGAATTCCCCTCTTCGAAAGGTCCTCTGAGTAGCTATTTATCCTGCCTAGTTCCTCTTTCCCCTCCTCCCATGGAAAACCAGTAACATTTTTGTTTATCCTGGCTACTGCAGTAGCACCTTTGTTCCTTGGGGCCAGTACTTTCCCTGTTCTTTTATTCTTCCTCCTTTGGTCTTTGACTATGACCCAGGTTTGTACATAGAAGACCTATCTCTGGCTAGAATGAGAAAAAAAATTCAAACCTTAATTCCATCTTGAATAGGTCCAGCTTACCATAGGTTTGACTAATTGAAGGAGTATCAGCTTTACTGAGATGTTCTTGGGGCACTAACTGAACTCTGTTTGTGTTAGGTTTCATAACTTGTTTTATGGTCATTCTCATAACTTATTCACAATGGCAGAAGCATTGGTAGGGAGCTGGAAGGAATGGGAAAAGATGAGTTAAATAAGAAAATGCCTATCTCTCTCACTAATACTTCATTCCTTTCCCCCATGGTCCACAAGCATTCTTTCTCTGTCTCCTTCTCTGTCTCTCTGTGTCTCTGTTTCTGTCTCTTTCTCTTCTAAATATATCTCTCTCTTTTTCTTCTCTTTCCTTATCTTCTCTCCCCCTTCTCCCACATTTGCATAATCCAGGAAAGCAAATTCCTATACAGGCCATGTCCAAAAATGTATCTCTTCCTGAATTTTAAATCCATCACCTCTCTAGTGGGTGGTGTGATTCATCTTCAAGCCCTCTAAATTAATGACTTATCATTATATTAATCAGAGTTCTAAAGTCTTTCTAAGTTGTTTTTCTCTATAATGTTGTTTTCATTATATAAATTGTTCTCCTAGTTCTGCTACTCAACATATTACTTTCCTTTCCTCCTCCTCCCCACTCACTACCTCCAAGAAGAAATTTTTCTGAAAATCCCCCAGCATCAAAGTCTTTTAAAAATGGAATATTTCCTGGGGTAGCTGGGTAGCTCAGTGGATTGAGAGTCAGGCCTAGAGACTGGAGGTTCTAGGTTCAAATCTGGCCTCAGACACTTCCCAGCTGTGTGACCCTGGGCAAGTCACTTGACCCCCATTGCCTACCCTTACCACTCTTCTGCCTTGGAGCCAACACATAGTATTGGCTCCAAGACAGAAGGTAAGGGTTTAAAAAAAATTTTAATGGAATGTTTCCAAAAGATACATTTAACATATGCAGGTCCTTTAGAATGGAAAAGAAAAGACAGGTTGGGGGAAGATAACTAAATAATAGAATCTAAGTCTATGGAGAGTAATTTACCCCATGACCAACTGCTTGTCTTTGGAAATCTTAATGATTTTGAACCTCGGATGATGATATTTAGCTGTCTAGATTGGTTTTTATGATGTTCTCCTTCTTCAACTTCTCTTTATATATGGTTTAATGTCTTTGAGACCAGTGTTTTGGTGTGAGAACAAGTCAGGAATAGAGTGATCAGCTAACCACCTTATTCTGTTTATTAAGGTAAATTTATTGAGTTAGGCAAACTTTTTTAACCTAAGCACACCTTGAAACCAGTGGAAATTATTACCATGGTCTTAAGCCTCCTGCTGCTAATGAATTTAACTTGAGAACACATTGGAATGATTTCATAGATCATAAAAATGCCAGGAAAAAAAGAATTGTGATTTCATTTCAGTCTCACCACTGGCTCCAGCCAGCCAGTGGCATTTGTCATTCTAACTTGATTTGGTTTGGAAATTATATCAGTTGAGTAAATACACTGCAGTAGCTGGAAAATTATTGGTCTGGTCAGTAGCAATGGTTACATCATCAACCATTTTCATTAGACCAGCCCCTGCCTTCTGTCTGATCCTTGTCCTCTTTCGTTAGGAAGCTCATAGATTAAGGAAAAAAAAGACTCATTCAGGCACTGTGAAGATGAACTTAGGCAATTGGCAGTCAGTACACAAAGGCAAAACAGTGTTAGAAGTGGAGTGATTTAATATGTCATCACTTCCCTCTCACTAACTCAATTTGGGGCTTTTTGAAAATGTAATTGAGGAGTCAAATAGTCAGGGAGCATCTTAGGCAATTATTGTCTTTAGTATCTTAATAAGTTTCATTTCTCATTGTAAATAAACGTATTCTTTGACAAAAGAATAATAATAATTTAAAAATTAAATTTAAGAAGAGAATGTGGCAACAAATGGAAAAAGTCAGAAGACCCCATAGTTTATGAATGTCTTACAAATTTTTACTATGGAGAGTCTTCACTTTTTTTTTTTGCAGTCATATTTGCCTAACATTTGTTGGTGAGAGACAAATGACTGCTTTATGTGGAAGTCATTATTACATTTCCTTGTTTGTTCTGGTACTAATATTAAATTGGCAGTTGTTTTTTCTAGATATGTTCATTGTACTTCATGGAAATGGAAGTTCTACAGTGTGCTTTTTTGAACTATTGGGCCAGAGTTGATCTTTCTTTACTTTTTTATTCCCCTTGAAAAAACAGACACTTTATTTATAGGAAGTGAGAACCATGCATCTGTGCCCCCTTCACTTGATCTCCGAGTTACATACTAAGACTTGAAAGCTAAATGACTAGAATATTTCTCCAGCACCTCACAGAGAGAGGGGGAATAAAATATTTCAGTAGCTCTTCGTGTTATTGTTCTTTGTTTCAGCCATGTCTGACTCTTCATGACCCTATTTGGAGTTTTCTTGGCAAAGATACTGGAGTGCTTTACCATTTCCTTCTCCAGCCCATTTTACAGATGAGGAAATTAAGAGTAATGAACTTACATGACTTGCCCAGGGTCACATAGCTAGTAAATATCTGAGGCTAGATTTGAACCTCTAAAGTTCAAGTGCTGATTCCAAACCTAGCATTCCAGTCACTGCTCCACCTAGCTACCCATAGTCCTTTATAGGATTCTAGATTTCAAACCAGAAAACATCTTAGAGGTTATCTAGTCCAACTCATTCTTCCCTGTTTTACAGAGGTTAAATGACTAGTCCCAAGCCATCTAGGTTATATGTGGCATGGCTAGAATTTGAACATAGGTTTTATAACCTCAGATTGAATGTCCTTTCCATTGAACTCATTTAGTGACCAAAGGAAGAAGAAATCCTTTGGTGAAAAGATAGTCTCAATTCTCTCTCCCGGTCAGTACAGTCATTGATATCTTCCACAATGCCTCATCCCTTAGACATTTTAATCTTTTTTACAGAACAAAACGAGGCTAGGATTAATATGGTAGCAGCGAGGGTCATGCCCTTCATAAGAATACATCTTCCCCCTAATTAAAAATTGACACAATTATCATTGACAAAAGGCATGAAAGATTCGAATTAGCATTTACTGTTTGGTGTATGAGGGATGCTATCTGAGTGGCCAATGGGTGACTGATGAACTTTGGGAACTGAGAGAGATATGATCTGCCACCAAGATTGTGATAGCAGATTGTGAAGATTTAGAAGTCAGTAGACCTAGGTCACCACATTTTTTTCATTATTTCCCTTAATATTCTTGATCTTTTGTTCTTCCAAATGAACTTTGTTATAGTTTTTCTAATTCAGTAAAAAATTATTTCTTGGTAGTTTGATAGGTATGGCACTAAATAAGTAAATTAGTTTGGGTAGGATTGTCATTTTTATTATGCTAGCTCATCCTACTCATGAGCAATTAATGTTTTTCCAATTATTTAGAACTAGTTTTAATTGTGTGGAAAGTGTTTTGTAGTTGTGTTTATATAATTCCTGTGTTTGTGTTGGCAGATAGATTCCTAAGTATTTTATATTATCTAGAGTGATTTTAAATGGAATTTATCTTTCTACCTCTTGCTTCTAGGATGTGTTGGAAATATATAGAAATGCTGATGATTTCTGTGGGTTTATTTTGTATCCTGCAACTTTGCTAAAGTTGTTGATTATTTCCACTAACTTTTTGGTCAATTTTCTAAGATTCTTTAAGTAGACCATCATGTCATCTGCAAAGAGTGATAACTTAGTCTCCTCATAGCCTATTTAAATAACTTCAGTTTCTTTTTCTTCTCTAATTGCTATTGCTAGTGTTTCTAGTACAATGTTAAATAATAGAGGTGATAATATAAGTCAAATCCAAGCAAGGCTGTTTAAGCAAGTGGAAGTAACAGGTACCAAAGGTTTAGGAAAGCAGGTGAACAATGTTCAAATTCTAGGAAAGACAGAATAGAAGAGAAGGAACATTGAACTTGCAGTCAGAATAACAGGATTCTGATCCTGGGCTTGGAATTCACTAGCTTTACATCCTTTGTCTGAAATGTCTATTTTTTTATATATATATGAGGATTTGTATTAGATGACTTCCAAGGAGCTCTGAGTCTAAAATTCTATGAATTTCACAGTAGAGAATTAGTAAGACACACGTTAGCAAACAATTGTCAAGCTTTGATTATAGGGCAAAGACTCTTTGTCCTGTCCTATATTATATCTATTATATCATCTTCTGGGCATGGGTAGTCCTAGACCCACAAGTGTAGCTCTTTAGCAGAACATCATTTTTTTAAAATTAAATTTTTTTCAGTTACATATTGAGATAATTTTTGATAATTATTTTCTGACATTTTGCTATTAATATTCTCTCCTTCCCTCCTTCTCACCTTCTCCAGGACAAATGCTCTGATATAGGTTATTATAATTGCTTTCATGTAATACACATTTTCATATCCCCCATGTTGTGACTTAAGAAACATATCACATACACAATTTAAAAAAACTTGAGAAGAAAATAAAGTTAAGAATGATGTGCTTTTATCTGCAATCAGATTCACCAATGGTTCCTTCTTTGGCTGTGGACAGCATTTTTTTTATCATGAGTCTGTTGAGGTTATCTTGGAACCTTGTTTTTCTGGTGATCATTTCTTCCTTCACAGTTGATCATCAAGCAATATTTCTGTAACTGTATACACTGTTATCTTAATTCTGTTCACTTAGTTTTGCATCAGTTTATATAGGACTTTTGAGGTTTTAGCAGGTCTTTTAAATATAGCCTGAAAGAGGTCTGATGAATCCTACCTTTGATTGAAGTAGGTATAGTACTGGCAAGATGACCTCTTCCATTTTCAACAGTCTAATATTTTGAGGTGTTATGGTGATGACAAAGAGGGAGGGGAGGGAATAAGCATTTGTGTAGTACCCATTATATGCCATAATTCCATCTACAAGGCTCCTTTCTGGCACAGAACAGGAATGAGGTCTTTTTAAGTAGAGAAATCATCCCTGGGAAGGCTAAAAGGCCAAGAAGAAAAAGCTATTCATAGGAAACAGTAAACAAGGTGCAAAGCTAGAGGTAAGATGAGGCAGTTAGTTATCTGCCTCCCTGTCACTAGAGGAAATGAAGGGGAAATTAACAGTTTTATATGTGACTGCTGTTCATGTCCCAGGGCAGAAATACTGTAGTTCAGCTTTCTGAAAATGGTTTTAATAAAATAAAAGGGGCATAAAAGGGGATCCCAAATATTATTTTTAGAATAATTTATTTTAAATTACTTTAAGACCTGTGGAAGAAAAGAAAAAGTACATTATTTTATTATTCATAATTTTAACCCCATGATATTGAGTGAAATATAAAATAAAACTTCACACATAAAATATTAAACCAAAGATTTAGGTACTGCTTGTGTGTACATGCCCACTACTGAAAAAAACTGGGGCAAGAGAGTAAAAAGGAGCCATTTTGTAGCAAAGCCAAAAGTAGAGTGAGGACTCACATTTTTTGAGACTTCCATTCTGCTTTGTTTCAAATTCAGTTTCAGCCCTCAAAGTTGGTCCCATACATTGGTCTGACAGAGCACAAAATTTGACAAACTTTCTAAGTATGTATGCATATTGTCTGTATTTCCTGATAAATAGTGTTCCTCTGATTTCTCTCTCTATTTCTTTGAGAAGGACAAAAGACATTTTTAAGATTAAGTCATTCTTTCTTCCTAAAGGTAAATTATATAATTTAACTACAAGCAAGGAAAAGCTTTCCATTAGTCTTATGGAACTTGTCACCTGAGAAGACACTGACCATGAAACAAGTAGAATCCTGACTGTCCAACACCCCATTCTTTTTGTTCTCATTCTCTTCCAGTGCTCCCAAAATTGTGGTGGGGGCATCAAAGTCCGTGAGGCTCGGTGTGTGAATAGCCATGACCATCGGAACCTGAGGCCATTTCATTGCCAATTACTTGAAGACAAGCCCCAACTGAGCACCACTTGTAACATGGAGCCCTGCCTAGAGTGGAAGACAGAGCCCTGGAGCCAGGTATATTTGATGACCACAGCCTCTTAGAAGCCACAGCTAGCTGACAATAGCTTTTGTGAACTGAGAATAAAAGGAAAACACATAACTAGGGTCATGGATCCAGGGCCAAGAGGGTCCTCAGAGGCCATCAAGTCCAGACTCCTCTCTAATTTTTCAGATGTAAAGTCTGAGGTCCAGGTAGGTTAAATGATTTTCCCAATCTCACTGAGTGTCAGAGGTGAGATTTGAACTCAGGTTCTCTGAAGCCAGTGGTCATAGCATACTCTCTCCTTGATGGTGATGTGTCACTGATGGGGAAAAGTCAAAATGGACCTGAATTCCCCTATGTGCTTAGAATGAGTATAGATATACAACCATATGCTTGTTATTATTTAGAAGATCAAATGCTTGATTAAGACTCAAGGTTTTATTAATGTGTTCTAGGCATGCTAAACACTAGCATATGAAAAAATAAATATAGAGTTTCTTTCATTAAGGAGCTTATATTCTAATAAAGGCAGGTGCTCTGGTGGCTGGAGAAGGGAGTTCTGCTCTAGATAGTGGCAGGGATTGTTAGTGGAACCAAAGAGTAGTAGATTGTCATTGTTGTGACCCTTCTAGTAGCAATGGAAGTATTAATTTATTGTTACCAGGATGAGGAGTAGAAAGGGGGGAAAGAAGGGCTTTTGTTTAGGATCAGAACAGTTGGTAAGATATCTTCACTATGTAGGTTTGGTGCTTTGGTGAAAAGTGAGATGATCTATGAAGCAGGTTTTAGATTTGGATAGAGATAACATGCATTGAGGTGAAGTTTTATTCAACCACCAATTAAGACATTTCGGTTGGAGAGTTCTGAAACTTGAGGTCTAGAGGTCTAGTAGCCATGAGGTAACTAGAATTGGGGAAATTCTGACTCCTAATAATCCAATGGGACAACCAGGAAGGAATGATACACATTATAAGACCCAGTAAGAAAAATAGGAGAGCACGATCTTCATTGGAAAGTCATATGGGAAAGAATCATTTTCTTAGTCAGTAGCAAAATTCCAGTGTGCTTCCAAATCTCTCCATCTACCAAAATATCTGCTGCCTTCATGCTGTCTTCCTTCCTTCACTTTGTGGTGAGCTATCTGTGAAGCATATCACGTGCCCCATCCACATTGTCCTTTTAATGACAATGATATTTGTGCTAAATGTTTTGTTTTCATTTTCATTCTGGCTAAGTGGATCATGGATCATTGTGCTATAAAAATTACTGCAACCTCTTTGCTAATGATGGAGGTACAAGTTGGTCGTTGTTCTCTTTACCTGGGAAGCACCCTTGGTGATACATCTGTTGTTCTCTGTAGCTGGGCGTGATGACTGCCCTAGGTTTCTAGCACATTTAGTGTTTTTGAGGGGATGATGATACTTGTAGTCAAAGTGATCTTCCTACCAACTTCCTACTAGTACTTCCTACTAATTAGGTTTTGTCCTATCACTCCCCTATTCAATAAAGCCAGTGGCTCTCTATTACCTTCATGATCAAATATATTCCCCCAACCTTTCCAATCTTCTTCAACTCTAGTACTCTAAAATCCAATTCCTGTGATCTTGCTCTTTGTCACACAGATGTTTCTATTTCCTGACATTTTTATTGACTATCTCCCATATATGAAATTTTCTCCCTCCTTGTCTCCTTCTCTTGGCTAAGTCCCAGCTAAAGATCTATCTTCTGCAAAAAAAAATCTTTCCTGTCCCAGCTAAAATCCCATCTTCTGCCAAAAAAAAACCCTTTCCTGATCCTCTCTAATAGTTGTATCTTTTCTTTGTTGATTATTTCCAATTTATTCTGTAAAAAGCTTGTTTGTAAATAATTGTTTACATATTGTTTGTCCCATTAGATTGTGAGCTCCTTAAGAGCAAGGGTTGTATTTTCACTTTTTGAAAATCTTTTTTTTAATATCCCCAGGACTTAGCACAGAGCTTGCTTATAACAGACACTTAAATATTTCTTGACTGATTACTATTTATCTTAAAGGGTTGTTTTAAGGTACAAAAACACATGAAAAATATTTCAAATCACTTAAAATGCTACATAAATAGGGTTGTATAAATAAGAATAACTTTTGGATATTACTATATCGTTATCAACCTCATTTGTCTGAGATTCTTCATTTTAGCTATATGATAGACTCATTTCTTTTTCTGGTTATAACTTTTCTTGGTGATATCTTTTAGACCATTTCTTGAGTACCTAAGGTGATATTCTGCAGCTTCCTTGTGTCGACCGTACATCTTGCTCCATTAGGTCACCAAATTTTTTTTAATAAAAACTCTTACCCTCTACCTTAGCAGTAAGGGCTAGACAATGAGGATTGAGTGATTTGCCTAGGATCACACAGCTAAGAAGTACCTGAGGCCAAATCTGAACCCAGGACCTCTGTTTCTAGACCTGACTTCACAGTGCACTGAGCCACCTAGCTATCTACCTGAAATTTATATGCTTTGGACATTATTCTATGATTTTAAATCAGATAGCACTTCCAGGTCACATGAGCAACAAGACAGAAGACTAGGCATTTTCTTTGAACCCCGTGACTTCTCAAACCTTTCCAAAACAGAAGTTATACACCAAAAATAAAGCAACTTCTGCCGTCATGATCTAAAGACTCCCAGAATCCAAAAGAAGGTTTAAAACAAACCCAGGGACTGTCAGTGACCTTGAGCTAATATAGCAGCACCCCTTCCTCACCTCCCATGCTACTGGAAGGGAGGCTGCACTATCAGAATTAAGAAAACAACACAAGCTTACATCGGAACCCTCACCTACATCCCAGTCCCTCCTCCCATTTCCTTTTTACAGTGCTATCGAAACCCTAGCTCCAGGCTGTGGAAGTTTGCTCAAGCCTCAACAGTCAACTTGACTATAGTCACTCAGAAGCAAAAATCTGCTGAAACCCAGAAACACCAGTGCTGCACAGTTCTGAATGGTTGATGCTGGGGAAAAGAGGTTCTGAGCTGCTTGTGCTGACCCAGAGAACTTTGGAGCAGAGGGAGCGAGATGGATTGTGAGAATGGGAAAGTAGGCACGGAAGGAGCTCTGTAGCACTTCACCTAGCCAGGGACAAAGAGAATGACATCCAGCTGAGTCTCATCATCCATCCAAAAGTCACTTGGCTTTTGAACTGTCAATCATTCAACATGGGGGGAAAGCTGAGATGCTTTGAGATCCAACCCTCCAGGAAATTACAGTCAGAGAGGAGAGAGTTAGGAAGGGAGTGTTGAGGTTAATAAGGAGGGAAATGACTAAAAAGTACCAAAGATTTCAGGAAGAAAAAAACTAAAAGGCCTTGAACACAAATAGCTAAATCAATTGGAAAGAAATTAACAACAGAAAGAAATATGATCTTGAGATCTAGTGAATTAATTCAGTTAGCTATAAGTAAATAATGCAAAACAAATGAAAATGATCCAACATTTGATGAGACAGAGGACCCTGTGGAGTTTGAAGAGAACATGGAACAACCATTTTGAAAAGCAATTTGGAATTATGCAAATAAAGTAACTCAGATGTTTATATACCCTTTGAACCAGAAACTCTATTAATGAGCTTATATCCCAAGGAAGTAATTGGGGTTTTTTAAGTCCGCATATACTACAAAATATTTATAGCAGGACTTTTTATGGTAGCTAAGAATTTAAAGGAAACTTTTTATAACACTTAATTTGACCAAAACCAATTTTAACAAAAAATCAGAAGATAATGATACTATTAAGATCAAGTGGCCTAGATTTGTGACCCTGAGCAAGAACCTTAAACCCCATTAGCTAACTCCTCCTGTTCTTCTGCCTTGGAGCCAATATACAGTATTGATCTAAGACAGAAGGTTAAGGGTTTAAAAAATAAATTAAAAGATCAAATGATAAGATATAAGAAGAAACCTATCCCTTCATGAAGGTCAGAAATCCATATGTGTAATACATTGCATATGCTTTTGGACTTTTTCAAAGTATTTATTAATAATGGTGACTTTTTTCCCCTCCAAAAATTATTTGTCACATAAGATGGCTTAATAGGAGGGGGAAAGATATACAAAATACCATGATGATATAAGAAACAGTAAATATCAAAAACTTATTTAAAAACAAAATCATATAGCATCACTTAAAAAATGTTGGTGTTTAGATAGTGAGAATTTTGTGTCAGGGAGAAATTTGGGATCATTCAAAGGGCTGCACAATTTCCCAAAACAGTCTATTCTATCCTGGAATCAGCTCATTGCCCACTCACAATAACTATCCTAGAACTATGTGCTGATGAACTTGTGGTTGGCTGTTCAATCAGTAAGCATTAATCAAGCACCTATTATATTCCAAGCATTTAGCAAGTTACTAGGAATATGAGGACAAAAGTTAGAGAGGTTCTATCCTTAAAGAACATATATTCTACTGAAGTGGTATGAAGGGGCTATAACTTGGTTGTAGATAAATAAATGCAATCTAGATACAAACTAAGTAAATAGTAATTGGGGAAGAGCTAACAACTATGGAATTAGGGGAATCTTTTTTTAGGAAGTGACATATTAGCTGAACCTTGAAGATACCTAGAAGTTCCAAGTAGCAGAGATAAGTTGAGAAAGTATTATGGGCATGAGGAATAACTTGTTCAAAGATATAGAATTTCATTATGCATGCTAATAATTAACAATAGCCTTTATTCTTTATCCATTTGATTCTTCTTGTCTGCATTGCTAAATTAATCTCTTTTGAGTAGATCTCATTGAAGAAGCCCTAGCATAATATGTATGGTCTATTGAATACGGCATATCAAATAATCATGATGCTGTTATCCATAAAAAGAAGCTTGTGGAGGACCTCACCATGTATGTAGAATCTCTCTTTGCCAAAATTCTTGGAAGGATGACTTCCATGACACTTGCAAGCACCTTTTGGCAAATATATTTCCCCTCCTTATGCCTCATTTAATATATGTATATGTGTGTGTGCATATATATATATATACATATATATNCTAATTCTCTGGCTTCTTGGTCTCTCCTGCTTCAAAAAAGGACTTTTTTTGTATAAAGTGGCCTATTTTTATCTTAGGGTAAGAAACTCCAAATCCACATTTCTATTAGATGTGACACAAATAGTCAATCTGCAGTTGTCCTATAGTCCCCAAACTTGATTTTGTTTTTTATTTGATTTGATTCAGTTTCCCAGAAATAAAGTTTAAAAACAGTCCAAAAAAGTCATATGTAATTTAGCTTTTGGAAAACATACACAGCAGCCATTTTTGGCCTCTTTCAGTATTTTGCTTCTGGGGAGTGCTGCTTTTTTTTCTCAAGTACGTTCAGAATTATCTGTGTCTCTTCTCAAGCTTTTTTTTTTCTTCTTTATTTTTTCACATAAGTATTCTTTTTCTGTTTCTTTCAGTAAATAAATGTACACATAAGGAAGGAATACTTTACTGCCTTAGCCCTTGTATAAAAATAACTATTGTAAAGAGGCTTTAAGGCTACATTTTGCCCTATTGTGCTTTTTTTAAATCAGCAAATAATAAACAAAGAAAAATTGTATATTCTCTACATCTGTCAGCCAATGAACACCAAACTATTCCCCTTCTTTACTTTTTCCACAACCATATGTCCAGTACATGTGTGAATTGTTCTTAGAAAGATTTCCACAAAAATAAGAAAGTAGGCATATTGGTAAACAGTATTAATGTCCTCTTTATCATCTTTTGGGGACAATAATACCAGCCATGATTTTCCCCCTTTCTGTCTCTTTAAAATAAACTCTCTTCCTTTTAGGGATCTTGGACGATGAATCTTTAGAGCTTCCAAAGTCATATCTTTCACATGAATTCCTTGGTGCGTACTTAATATTGAAGAGCTGCTCTTTTCAATTTCCTCATCTCATGCATTTCTCTATTTCTTCCCACCCTACAGACTAAGGGATCATTCAACTACTGTCAATGATGAAATTAGATTACTGTAGAAATGCTGGCAACATTTTTAATTCTTGCTTCTTTTTTTGGTTGTTCTTTCAGTTTTATCCCTACATGTTCTTATGGGTCTCATGATAAGCTTTCATAGATTTTTCACTACTCTTTTGTATCGTGAAGAGATATTGCTATTGTTTCCCCTCTCTCCTTGATGCTACCCACCCAATACTTTATAAATAACTTTATATTCTGAAAGAGTTGTGCTCCTGACTCATATTTCTCATTAGGGCAAAGAGATCAGTGTTATCTGGCTTAGACAGTTTTGAGACCTTTTCGGCCCTTTCTTTGTGATGATCATATCATATTGGTTAACCTACTGGAGGGAAAAATGATAATAAATACCATTGTTTTTCCAGGTAGAAAATAAGCTATATCTAGGAAGTAAATAGGTTTTCTGAGGGATTATAGCCATCTTATCTATAGAGAAAGTTTGCTGCAGGATTTCAAAAATAATTGTTTATTGGTTGCTCTTTGAGTCCTAAAGAATTAATTTTACATATCTTCGTTAATATAGTACATAGCATAAGTACTTTATGATGATGTTGCTGAAAACTGTCAGTTTTCACTATTTTACGCTTCCTTGCTTTTTGGTTTAAAAAAAAGAGGGTTTGTCTCTTCCACAGATCATAAAAATGAGATTATATATTTCATAAGGCTGTTCAAGTGAGCAAAAATCTTGCATAAATTTTGGAGACTGATGCTTCAGAAATTGAGCTTTTCCTTATTTATTTTATGAGTTTTAGAGCCAATATATCAGACTACACAAGCCTCTCTCTCCACTGTATTACCCATAATATGGACAAGTTTATTGCCAAAATTCTATCTCGTGAAGGATCTGCTACCTCCTACATAGTGCTGAGGGGAAGAGGAAATTCTTGTCTTGGTAGAAGATGAAATAAAGATTGTGTTGTTGGCTTTCTGCTAGGCTGTCAGATCTACTTTTAATAAGAACATTATTAATTTTAAATTCTGATTTCTTGCCACTCGTATTTTTTTGTGCTTTACTCAAGTAAGTGATATTTTCTATGCTGAACCATCCTTTATTAACGTTCTGATCAAAGGTTTTCATCCCAAGTAGAATTTTTTGGTTTGTTTGTTTTTGTTTTTGTTTTTTATTTGAAATCCCAAGTAGAATTTTAACTAGGATGATGTGAGCAGAACTTTGTCTTAAAACAATTATATCTGTCAGAAGGAGTTGTGCTTTTTCCCTGAGAGGGCACTGTTTTGCCATATGGTTACATATCCATATTTTATTTCTTTGTCCTCTAATGACATAACCAACCTGTGATGACCATCCCTGAGCCACATAATGCCCCACTGAGTCATTATAAAATCCCTCTTATAGGAGCCCATCTTCTTTCCCAGCCCCATGCATCAGACCACCCCATCTTCCCACATGCTGTACATAATGTAAGATAATTATCTATTCTGCTATATATTCCTGTCCCTATATTTTTTGCCTCAGGTATAAATATTCCTAGTTATGGCTCTCCCTAGGTGAATTGTTTCTAAACAGTTGACTATTTCTCTTTTCCCCAGACCTCTCTTTTCCTTGCCTTTGAAATTTCTTTTCTCACATTTTGCCCACCTTGATTTCTAGTCTCATCCTTGGTGCTCGGTGCCTAGTAATCACTGTGAGCAGTTCAGTAAGGATACAGCCACCTAAGAAATTGCAGGAACCTGCCATTTGGTCTAAGCTTTCCCTGGATAAGGCAATACATACCTGTGCGATACAGCTTTAAAGAATCACACAAATTAGTATGAAATATAATTTTTATGCCCCAGAGTTCTCTCCTGGTGACTTCTCTTCTAATTCTCTTTGTACTACTTTATACTCTCCAGTGTTCCAGGTCCTGTGGAGGTGGCACTCAGGAGAGGCTGGTGCATTGCCCAAAAGGTCGTTGTGATGGACAGGCAAAACCTAACTCTACCAGACATTGTAATGAGCAGTCTTGTTCCCACTGGGTAAAAGGGACATGGAATTTGGTAAGACTAATTACATTCCTTTTTTTTTTCTAACAGCAATCTACATTTATATTTTTGTTTATAACCAAACAGTCAATCAATTGATAAACATTTATTCAACACTTTTTACTTACCAAATACATAACAGAGAATGAAAGAATCCTTGTTACATTCTACTGAAGGAGACTGCACATACCTATGTAAATACAAAGCACAAAATAAACACAAGGACAAGACACTAGCAGGAAAGCTAGGAGTACAGTGGATAGAGAGCCAGGCCTGGATTTGAGAATATCTGGGTTCAAATCTGGCCTCAGATTCCCAGCTGTGTTACCCAGTCTTTACTACTCTTCTGCCTTGAAACCAAAACACAGTATTGATTCTAAGACAGAAAATAAGGGTTTAAAAAAAAGACTCAAAGACATAAAGGAGAGTCAATTCAGTACAAAGGAGGGGTCCAAAGTGTAATGGGAAGAAAGGAGCATCAACTCCTTTTTCTCATTCTCCCTGAGATCCTGGACTAAGAGTACACCTCCTTTTTTCAGTATCACTTCCATGCTTTCTTTCTGCCATTATCACCCAGCATTCACTCCTCTTCTGAGATGTACCCTACATATAATACATATATGTGCATATACAAATATGTATGTATTCTACAGATATAGATATAGATAGATGACAGAGGGACAGACAGATAGATGAATAGATGGATGGATAGATAGATGGATAGATAAGTAGATATAGATAGATAGATAGATAGATAGATAGATAGATAGATAGATAGATAGATCATCTGCTCCAGATTTTTATTGAGATATACAAAACTTCAGTCCATCTCTAGACCTGGCTTTCAATCTCCTGAACCACCTAGTTGTCCCCATCCCCTCCCACCCCCAGCCATTGGCTCTTAAGAGCTAAAGACAAAGATCTTCAAGTCTCCTTGTAATTCCCTAAGAACCTACTCTTTTTCATTTAAATTTTCTCTACTTGCTTAAGGGAGTTAAAGTCTGTAATTTTTACTCAGATAAGGTTGGTGATGATGATGATGATGATGATGATGATTATATATTATTGATAGTAGTAGAAAGAAATAGAGCATTTCTGGCTTCTAGTACACTCAGCAAAAAGGGATGTTTAGAAAAACAGACTTCTTTACACAGCCTACTCTTTCTCACTAGGAGCCAAAGGTCCTATATTTTGATCTTCCCCTATCTCTGGTTGGATTATCAAGTTTCTTTTATTCATTTATTGTTATAGACGTGGTATTTCATTTTTTAAAGTCAATGAAGCTCAGAGCATTTAAAGCTAATCCTATAAAGTTGAAAAGTGTTAATGTGGAAGAAAAATAAAGAGATACTGTTTTCTCAAGGTTCCACAGTTAATTAGGGAGACTAGAATCCAGGTTTCTAGTCCTGTTAAAGAAAGCATAGTCCCTATAGTCTTGTGCTTTCATGTCCTAGGGAATAAAAGTTCTCCTTGGAGGAAGAAAAACTAGGGGAAAAAATCAATCAATTAGCAGCTGTTCACCAAATATTTACCTTCCTCTTACTTGGTCAGTCCTGTGGGAGATTAGTCATGCATCCGACATGGTCCTTATTTTAAGATTTGTGGAGAAAACCAGGCTAATATACTCATTGTTATTTAAAAGCAAAATAATACATAGTAATGCTTTGCTAATTTAACAATCTGTAGTTTTATCTGTGTAGTTACTCTTTCCACCTTTAGACTGAACCCTCCATACTTTGTAGATAATTATACTAATAGATCACTTTTATTTAGTACTCTAAGGCTTGCAAAGTGCTTTCAGGACAAGCAATTCAAAAATTATTAAGCAATCTACATGTAGGGAGCATCCATAATTCCAAAGGGCTGATGATAAAGTGTCTTATCCACCTCTTGATAGAAAGATGATGGGCTCAAGATGCAGAATGAGACATTTTTTGCTTTTCCATCTTTGTATTGTGGATTTTGTTTTGCTTTTCCTTTTTTTCTCATGTAAAGAGGGAAGTTGGAGAAAGAGAAACATGGATTTTTTAACTGGAAAAAATTAAACTAAATTAAAAATTTAAATCAAATGCATTAAGTACTTGAGTTCAAGGGTCATAATCCATAAAGCATCTCTGGACCTTGACTAACAGGGCCTGGACCCGCTGGAGAACTTGTAAGTTCTGCCTTTTATGGGCACACCCTCAGGGGTTATGGGTAATAATCCTTTAGTCAAGGGGGTGGAAATCCTTCCTGAAAAAAAATTATATAAGCACTTGTTACTTCCCTTTACTTTCTGTAACTGTAACAATTGGAAGAGACTCAATTGGTCAGATACCAACTCCCTCCCCCCCATACACACATTCACAAGAATCCTTTCAGGTAGATTCTAATTATGATCATATACAAATGACTTTGCAAACTTTATGACTATGTATCAATTATTATTTTATACATGAGAAAATCAAAGTTCATAAGGTTAAGGGACTTGCCCAAGGTCACACAGTAAGTATTTGAGGTAGAATTTGAACCAGAATCTCTTTGACTCCAAGTCTGGTATATTGTAGTGAATAGAGACATGAACTTGGAGTGAACTAGATTGAGAAAAGAAGGGGAAAGAGAAAGAGGAAGCAGGAGGAAGAAGAATGTGAAGAGAAAGGAAAAGAAGGGGAGAGAAGAGGGTGAGCGATAATATAGAAACTGTCAGCAGAGATAACTCAAAAAACATTCAGGCAAACATGGAGACATGGGACTTGAAGACTGGAAGGAGCCTTAGAAATCATAAGCCTCATCCCTCCTGCCTGTGGCATAAATTCCCTCTACAACATCCCCAAGGACTTTCTCTAATTGAAAAACATTTCAGAATAAGATAAAAGGAAAAGAATCAGTCAACTGTCCAACAATTAGTTTTAAACCTCTACTATGTACCAGACATCATACTGAGGATACAAATACAAATACATGAAAATTCTTGTTCTCAATGAACTTATACTTCATTAAAGAAAATACCATGTATATATGTGTGTAGAGAAAGAACATAAATTAAATAAATACATAAAAACAAGCTAATTTGAGGGAAGCAGTATCATAAAAACTTCATGTTAAAGGAAACTGAGGGGATTGTAAAGGCCAAAGTGAGGACAATGTATATTCAAGAGAAGAATGGGGAGGCAGCCTGTGAAAAGGCAGACAAATAGAAAGGAATATCATGTATGAGAGGTAGCGAGGACACCAGTTTGGCTGGTGCAGAGCCTGGAAGCATAGGTTGGAGCCAAAACATTCAGAGCCAAAAATTCCAAAACGAGTTTATGTTTTTACCCCAGAGTGTTATGTCAATCTGGAGACTGAGTTAATTGGGAGTATTGAGTCCTAATGGGACACCTAGATATGGTAATGAACCCAAAAGGTCAAACCCAATGCAGCTGATGTTAAAAGGAGAATATGTAGAATCTGCTTGCTCTGATCCCCAAATGGCTAACAGTAACCCAGAGCTAACAGCCTGAGCTAGGAATCACCTGATAGTGCAACTCAGCTAACCCTTGTCCAACTGAAGCCCTGTAAGTTTGATGCTGATGGCTATATCCCTTTGCTTGATTCACTAAAGATCTGATTATTTGATCTATAAAGATTAACAAATTAGTTTGACCTTTTCTGACTGCGAATTTGATCTCAAGAAATTGAAGGAACACTGAAGTAAACCCCTTTCCTAAGTTGACACTTAGTCAACTGAAGCCCCACTATATCTTTGAGACTCTCAGGAAAGGGATTTCTAATAGTTGACGAGTTTAGAGAAAGGGGAACTGGGTAATTGGTGGAAAGTGGGAACTGGGAATCCTAAATAAATCCAGATGGATAAATTGTTGTCAAATCTTCACTTGAATATTGTTGATCAAGGATCTTGGCTGGTTGACAGGCCTCAGCCCTGATTCAGGGTTGACCCTGCTGAATGATAGTTATCTTTGCTGATCTTCTTGGTGATTCTGAATAAAGAAACAGAGATTGATGGATCACAGTTGTATCAGTCTGATAGCTAAAGCTGGTTGCTGAGTAAAGAGAATATAAGCTATACCTAAATCCTATCCACCTTCACCCAAATATCTCCAACTGAGACCCAGATGGGTTCAGATCTGTTCCTTTTATACCCAAGCCTAACTGCCTTGGCTCATGCCAAGCTCAATCCATTCTGCATTCTAAGCAGGTAACTGTCCATCACTCTTGACTTCAACATGGCTGCCATGTATTTTCTCACAGAGGCAAAGGGATTTACTATATATTTGGGGGCACTGGAGTAACAAGGTCAGACTTGTGCTCCACATCATCATAGGGAGAATCTTGAGGCAAAGAAGGGGGCAGATGCCAGAAATTTTGTTGAGGAAAAAAACAATAAAACATGGCAATTTATTGCATATGTGGAATGAAGGAGAGTGAAGAATAGAAGATGACACCCAGGTTTTTAATTTTGGTGATTGGAAAAATGGCGGTGCCCTATCACTATTAAATAATAAGGAAGTTCAAAGAGGGAAAGCATTTAGGAGGGGCCAGATGATGAGTACTGTTTTGTATGTTTACTTTACTCCACAGTTATAGTGTTGGTGTTTTATACATACTCTAATCACTCTGGTATGGAGGATTCCATAATTATGTCTTTCCTTGAATCTCAGCTAAGCTCTTTATCTCTTTCAGTGTACTGTTTCCTGTGGTGGTGGCATTCAGCAAAGATCTGTCCAATGTGTCAACTCAGAGAGAAACAAAACAGAAGACCACAGCCTGTGTGAGCATACCCCCAAACCTCTGGAATCACAGAAGTGCAATGAGCAAGAATGCAGGAAAAACACAGGTAGGTTAATGGATTTCCTGAAGAGTTATGAACAAATTTTTCACAAATAACTAGCTCTGTATGACTGGACTTGTACATATCATTTATGCTCTTATTCCCCCCACCTTTTTTTTGAGGATCACAATACCAATTCATAATTCAAACAAAAACCTTAAAAACTTACCATATTTGAATTTTCTTTCATCTGTAGCAAGCAATTTGGATTAATAAGATTCAACTATACCTCCTTGAAAGCCTTGCTTATAGCTCCCTTCTGTACTTTATTTCTCTTTTGTGTTATATAGCTTTATGTGTACCATTCATTCAATAGGAAATGTGTCAGAGCTATCAACCTCTGAGTAGGTGGAGACATATTTTTGCAACTCCATTTAGTCCTCTGTTCAGCTTTTTCTTCCTGAAATTTTATAGGCCTAGTCCATGCTTTTATTGAAGACTATACCTAATTACAGCTATGTGCTAAAAAGTTGCTCTGGGGGTAGAAAATATAGCTCCTACTTAACTACTCTAATGTTGTTACTCTCCCTCTCTCTCTCTCTTTCTCTCCCTCTTCCACTTTATCCTTCTCTCTCTCTCTCTCTCTCTCTCTCTCTCTCTCTCTCTCTCTCTCTCTCTCTCTCTCTCTCTCTCTCTCTCCAAAGACACACAAATAGGAAGTGTCTAAGGTGGGAGGTGAACTCACCTTGAAGAACTCATTAAAGTCTTCCTGAGTCTAAGCCCAGAATTATCTTCTGCACCACCTAGCTCCCTAGGAATTAGTGAGGAAGATCTAGTAGGACCAAGAATTCTAGAGGAGATATAGGGGGCTTATTGCAAGGCCTGTGAGAAATTTTCTGCTTCTGGCAGATATTCCATGAGCTTTTGGAGGAGTTTCAGTTTAACTACATTTGCACACTTAATGTGAATGGATTTTAAATTTATTAAATTTATCATATACACATGATATATGTATATATTCATATATGCACATACCTATAGATGTATATTTAAATATTTAATGAACTTAATAAACATCAATAAACATGAGCATTTCAATACACAAAGAACAAAACAGGACAGAGTTGGAGACTTATATGAATAGATTCTAAAGTGTTTATTAAATTTAACACAATGGTACCCAAACTGAGTTGCTTATCCATGGCCCTACCTAAATTTCACACACACACACACACACACACACACACACACACACACACACACAGCCGATTCTACCTTATATTTCATATATGTGATATTGATTTTAAAATCAGATATGTATTTATATTTGCCTTGAGCTTCTCTAATATCAGAGAAACTACTTATAAACCTTATAGATTACAAGGCAAAAACAAAAACCTCCCAGAGCATAGTAAGGTGTATTTTCATGCCAAATAAACACCTGAACAATTCTGAGCAAGAAATCCAGTTTGGGATCAAATTGTCCTGTTTTCCCTGTAGATGTTTATCCATTTGACTAAGCAATTGGCCAGCATCCTCTTTGCTTTGTACCATAGAGCTATAACCCAGTAGCCAGGCAACCAGCAAGGGACTGCTTCCATAGTGTCAAGATTAGCCTTGCCTAATGATACATTCATCAACCTTTTAAAGCTCTAGGAAATTAGGGCCCTGCCTTGCCACCTAACATCTTTCTCCTCCTCCAAAAGCCCTTGGAATATCTGCCTGAAACCAATCTTAAGATGAAGACTTTCCTCTATAATAATATCGCTTTTAGAGAATAATCTCTTGTTCTTTGAAGAAATTCATAGACTGGTAAATAGCATGTTATAGGAACCTATAATGCCTACAATCAACACTGGGCAATTTTTCAGCTTTTAACAATCCATGGAAATAAACAAAAGAGAAAATTTAAATACTTGTTCAATTTGTAAATTTGGTTTCTACTGTATAGGCTGAAGGCAAAAAAAATTCCCTTCCATACAACTCTTATTCATAATTATTCAACCAATAAATTCTTATTAAGTGCCTTCTTTCTATTTTATTAGAATGTAGAGAGGCTACCTTGTTTAGTCAATTGAGAGTTCATGGTAAAGTCAGGAAGATGTGAGTTCAATCTTAGTTGTGTGAAGGACAGCAAATAACTTTACTTCTTAGTTTATTAGGCAACAAAAGTCTAAGACTATAATCTGTAGGAAAACAATCTAAAGAAAGATTTCATACAAAAATTTCCCTATATCAATGAAGACAGCAGTATGGTAGAATGAATGGAGCATTGGACTGGGAGTCAGAAAGGTCTAAATTCAAAGTCCATCCCAGACACTTAATAGTTATGTGATCATAGCCAAGTCATTTAAACAATCCATGTCTCAGTTTCCTCATTTCAAAATGAAGAGTTTCAACTTGATGACCTCTAGGCTCTTGCAGCTCCAAAATTTCTAATCCTTTGAATTCACAAGTTTGGAACAACAGGAAAAGAGAGTGATAGAAGGAAAGGGAGATACAGAACTATGCTAGACAGTGGAAACAGATTTAAAAGAATAAGAAATAAAAGATAATTCCTTTCCTTATGGAGCCTTGTAGCTTGCTTGGAGAGGTTTTTGAAAGTGTTTGCATGTAAATAGCATTCTGTGTATATTTTCTCATTTGATACTCTCTATAATAGTGTGATGGAAACATCTGTACTATTATAGAGGAGATAATAAGCGTTTATTAAGCAATGACTATGTGCCAGGTTCTGTGCTAAGTCCTAGGGATAGAAATATAAGAAAAAAGAAACACAGGACCTGTCCTTTAAGGGCTTAATACAAAAAGGGAGTTGAAAAGGTGGGTGGTTAGTTATAGAAATGGGGGATGAAGGTACCCACCCAAGGGCATGATGCTGAAATCAAGAAAGTCAGAAGTATAGCCAGGAGGGGACTGAACCCTTCCCTAAAATGGAAGCTTTAGGAGAAACTTCACAATGGGAGAAGAGGGACAGAGTATTCGAGTGAGTCTACTGTGAGAAAAGTACAGGAAGATTAAGATTAAGAAGGCACCAGGGATTGAGGGAGGAAGTTCAGGGTAAGACTATAGCTGAAGCAAGGATTCAAAGCCTGGAAATTCTGATTATCACAAGATGGCAGCATGGCATAATTGGCAGAGCTCTGGATTTGGAATCAGGAAGGCTCAAGTTTAATCCCACTATTTTAATCATACTTTCCAGTTCTGTGACCAAGAACAAATCATATAACCCAAGCCTCGTTTCCCAATGTATAAAATAGAGATAGCAATCCCTGTAGTATTTGCCCTCTTAGAGCTATTGTCAAGATTAAATAAGATATTGTATGTAAAAAGGGCTTTAGAAACTGTAAAATGGCATAAATGTTAGCTGACTCCATTTTATAGATGAAGAAACTGAGCCTTTATAAGGTTATAAATTGTCTATAGATACATAGCCAGTGAGTATAAGATCTGGGGCTCCTACCCAGATTTTCTGAGTCCCCAATTTTCTTTCTTCTCCATGATGTCATACTTTTTCCTTTCAGTTTAACTCCCTAGATTATGTCTCAAACATTTCTTTGATGAGGAGGTTGGTGGCTTGTCCCTTTAAATTTCTGAAATTTAGTTAGTAAATTCTGATTTGTTACTCATTCTAGGGCATATGGGTTACAGACCACCCAACTTGTGAGTTAAATGGAGATGTTTTCACCTTTGGTGATTAAAAGATGGGAAGGGTATATTTAATCTAATTATCACACCATTTCATCATTTGTTAGGGCAAAATCATATTCCATTATATGAATATACCATAATTTCTTTAGTCATTACCCAAGAAGAGACTACCCCTCTTAGTTTCTAATTTGTGGCTATTATACAAAAGGTTGTAATTCTTAGTATGATTTCTTTGAAAGTGTAGGAGAGTGATATAGTTGGGTCAAAAGATACACAGAATTTAGCAAATTTGGAGACATAGTTTCAAATTGCTCTCCAGAATAGCTGGAACTATTCATAGCTCTACCACCTGTGCTCTAGTGTATCTGTTTTCCTCATAGTCCTTCCATTCATCATTATCTTTTTTTTTGGTCATTTTTGCCAGTCTAATCAGTGTGAATTTGTGAGACAAAACCTCAAGGTTGCTTTAATTTGCATTTCTCTAGCTATTAATAACTGAGTATTTGTATATGATTGTTGATAATTTGGATTTATTTCTTTGAAAACTACCTGTTCATATCCTTTGATTATCAATTGGGAAACAGCTCTTAGTCTAGAAA
The DNA here is from genome assembly GCF_016433145.1 of Gracilinanus agilis. NCBI lineage: Eukaryota > Metazoa > Chordata > Mammalia > Didelphimorphia > Didelphidae > Gracilinanus > Gracilinanus agilis. The sequence goes on from NC_058130.1 coordinate 385,600,691, forward strand.
ATATGAAGTTCCTTATATATCTTGCAAATGAGACCTCAAAGACTGCAAAAATGTTCCCCAATTATCTGCTTTTCTTCTAATTGTTACTATATTAGATATATTTCTGAAAAAAATTTAAGTATATAATCATAATTTTCTATTTTATCTTGTATGGCCCTGTCACTAGTTTAGTCATGATTGCTTATCTCTTGTAATGCAAGATTTCTTGCATTTGCAATATTAACCTAGGCAATCCTGTCAGTTAGCAGAATGGAACTTTGGCCTGGCAGGTGCCATCCAGGGTGGTGACAGTTGGGCTGTGACTATATAAAGCCCTGCAAACACAACCATGGGTTCTGATTTCCTTGACCTCACCCAGATACCCAGCTACCCCTGACTTCCCCTTGGGGACCCCGGGATTGAAGGGAGGTGGGTTGTGGAATGTGGGCAGGAATTAGAGTAGCCTAGTGGTCAGGGACATCCCTAAAACAACTGAACAACTTCATCTGTTTAGTTGGTGGATCAAATAATATCAGGCCAGTGTCAAGTCATCTCTGGCTGAGGGCTGGTTCCCTCAGCCTGACCTTGCCTTCTAGGTCCATTGCCAACACTTGCCGGTTGCCCTTAGCAACAGCTTCACAAAACCTTGAACCCTCTTACCTCAGTTTTCCCTTTCCAGTTTAAAATAAATCCCTTAGCCTAAATCTGTGAGTTCCTGTAATTCCTTCAACATCACCAAGGCTAAAGAGACTGAGGAGAGGAAAGAATATTAAGAAGTTGAGGTTACTGTGAAGTGGAAGCTAAGCCTCCATTGTAACCAGGAAGTTGAGCCCCATTTCCTGCTGCATTCTGCTTTCACCCAATAGAAAGGCAGTTACTTCAGCAGGGAGGTTGCCACCCACTCAACACCTTAAAGGAGCCTGCAGCTAGCAGTGGAGATTGACTGGGCACCACAGCTGAGGCTGCTCATCACTGATAGCTCCAAATCTCCTGCTAGTTTAGTTACAGGCTTCCAGGCCCCTGGTGACTCACATATACTATCAGCATTTTATTATTGTTAAGATTAAAAATGATAAAGACTGATATAATAATAGAAATTAGTATTTTAATTAAAGCCATGGCCATGTTGGTAAAATATATATGACCATGCCTATCTTTTATGTTTACCGCCGGAGCCCATCCTCTCCACCTGCCAGTCAGCCCTTCAGGAAGATCAAGAGGCCTTCTTTAGGCCCCTCCTCTGAATTTAAACTGCTCCCTGCGTGGGGACCTTTGACGTCCCAGCACCCTAAGACTCCTTGGAATCATGGGTAATGTAGTCTCAAAGCCCCCATGTGTCCATACGGAGTCTGCTAGACACTTCCAAATAGCACTTCCCGGAATTTAAAACAAACATTATCCACTACATTATCTTCCATTACACTCTATACATAGATCCAAAAGGTAATCTCTTCCTTGCTCCTCTAATTTGTTTATGATATGATCCTTTATATCTAGATTATGTATCTGAAACTTATCTTGATGTACAGTATGAGGTGGTAGTCTAAACTTAATTTCTGCCAGACTGCTGTTCAACTTTTTCCAGCAATTTTTGTCAAATGGTGACTTCTCCCAGTAACTTAGGTAACATTTCTTGTCATACATTAGAACATTTGACTATGAGAGTTTCATTCCTCAAGGACCTGAATATTTGCCTATCTTCAAGAGATTCCTACCAGAATGAAAATATTTTCTGGTTAGATAATATTTCAAGATATCACCACCCTTATAAATAGGTTGGCAGCTAAATGAATACAAATCTGGGTTGGCGTACTCAAAAAGCAGCACCTTGAATTAAAGGGGAGTTAGAAATGGGTATGAAAGAAAAACTATTTTTGCCTAAAGCAGACTCTCTCCTTTGAAAGAGATTTTAAAAAGCATAAAATATATAGAAAACAATAAAAAGAAGTATTCCATAAGGCACTAAATTTTGTGGTTCCAATGATAAGTGAACAAAGTGAATGTAGAAATAGAAATGGAAGGCTTTAAGGAGGGAGTGAATCTGGAGTCAAACCCTGATCCTTTCTTCTCTCTACTTTCTTATGTACCAACTCCACCAATACATCCATTTGCATATATAAATATATATATATATATGGTGGCATTATGCAGCTAGGTAATCACAAAAGCCTTATGGTGAGTGATTCCTTTAGCATCCTGGAATTGTCATGATGTCACAGGATGTTGTCCCAACATTGACAGGTTTCTAAAGGGGAAGTCTGAAGTTGTTCTATTTAGCCCTTGGCAGGATGTCAGACCGAAGTAATTACAATTCAATGTTTCCTAATATTTACTAAATTGATAATGTTCCAGATAATATTATACTATTTTGTGGAGAGTAGTCTGGCAAAAAAAATAGTTGCAAAGGATTTTCAACAAAATAGAGGGATGGAATTTTAGAATTAGAAGAGATCTTGGAGATAATTTATTTAATACACTTGTTTTAGAGTAAATTGACTTACCCAAGGACATACAACCAAGAAATAGCAAAAGCAGGATTCAATCCTAGTTTTTTTTACTCCAAATCTAGTACTCTTTTCACTACCACATGATCACTTTTTAGGAGAGGCATACACAAGTCTTCTTTATTAGACGGCCAACAAAATCAAGACAAAGCACTGATATATTCAATATACATTGTTTTAATATCATCCCTTTTGGTTTTGTTGTTTTAATGTATTTTTTTATATTGAACTTAACAAGCATCAAAGAAGATGGTTATTTCCATATGCCTAATAGTAGAGAAAAAGAAAATCATTGATTAAACTTCAGCTCTCTCATATTTTTTGATTGATATAAGAAGCTGTCTGTAGCTTTGAAAGCTATCCTGCTTGTCTGTGCTTCTTTCTGATATTCCTTCTAGTCTTTTCTCTAAATGTAAAAGAAAAAAAGATGTTTTGATTATTCCTTTTTCTTTATTTCTCTTTTTTCCTACTTTATTCCTAACCCTTTTCCTATTATAAAGAGAAAAAAAACAAAATTCTGTAACAAATAACATACAGAGTTAAGCATAATGAATTCCTCCACTGGCTCTATAAAAAAATATTTCTCATTATGTCCATCACCTTGCTATCAGAGGGAGGGAATGTGAAGCATGTCAGACAAAAGTTAGAAATCATGATGATCATTGACATTTGAGGGATCTTTATGGAAGAATTTATCTCCTGTTGAAACTCAAAACAAACCCTTTAGATATTTGACAAGGAAACTGATACTCAGATATTAAGGGAATTATCCAAAGTACTGCAGCTAGTGTCACAGGTAGAAATCAACGCTTTTTCTCTTTGAAGTCTGTATTCCACCATCCCCCCCACTATGCCTTTTGACCTTTTAGGAAGACTTCCTCTTGTCGGAGATGGATCTATACATTTCGTTTTAAATAAAAATTGATTTTTATTGTCCTTGAAAAGAAATCCTTCTGAAAAAAGGACCCTGCAATTGAAGGACTCAGCTCTGGGTATGAGAGGCATTGTCCTTTATCTCCTTCTCAGTGCACTGGAAACACACTTTTCAGGCACATAGACAATGGGATTCTGGCAGCTCAAGAGAGGAAACATTGTAATGGAAAGAGGCCAAAGTGATTGAAATGATGAGTTTTTTGTAGAGATGAGACATTTTTGAGTTTAATGCCTTTTCAAAAAAATCTGTCTGAGACTTTTTGAAGAGCACACTACTTTAGTTTTCCCATTTAACTAACTGGTCTATTTACAAGATGCTCCTGGATATTGGCTTGGTTTTTTGAGAGTGATTTTCTTCAGGAGCCCAGTAGACTTTGTTCTGCACAAAGAAAAAATGACAATAACAAAATGATAACCTGGGCTCTGGAAATTATCCCAGCAAAATCTAAAAGAACTTTCTTTTATTAAAGGAAAGTCTCTTACCTATGAACATTACATCTCTCTAGGCTTCAAGAGGTCAAAGGATTTAGAGTTAAAGGAGACCTTAAGGACCCTCTAGTCTAATTCTCAATTTACAGAGGAAGAAGTCTGTTGAAGAAGACAGGATGTGCAGATAGAGGGTTAGCTTTGATAAGGTGTAAGGCCACCTCTCTAGGTGACACAGGGGCAAAGGAGATAATGGCAGAAGGCATCTCAATGAAATGAAAAAGAGAAAAGGGAGAAAATGGAGCTCATAGTGAATGGCCTCAATTTTTTCCATAAAATATGAGGCAAGGTTCTCAACTAAGAAAGTGGGATGAGGGGAAGCCATAGGAGGTTTGAAGGAAGATTAAAGGGTTTAAAAGAAGCACTGTAGAGAATAGGATCGAGTGTTAGAAAAGGTGTGGAAGGATTCCTAGCAGCAGAGAGGTCCCACTTGAAATTGTGTAATGTAAATTTGTGGTGAATCCAATCAAAATGGACTTGATTTTCTCCATCTTTGTTTAGCATCTTAGGAGTGAAAGAGACAAGTAGTAGGAGTCATCCAAAGCTGAGGTTTGGTAGGTCATAATCACCATTATAATCAGGGGTCCAGAGACTCAAGAAGACAGTATAGAATTAAACTGGTTCACAAAATGGGCAAAATAAGAGAGAATGACTAGTTGAAAAGAGATGATCTAGAGGAGACTGAAGGGTTAAATGTAGTATATGGACAAAAAATAAAACTTGGTAAGGCAAAAGGAAAAGCATAAACTCAATAGATTAGTCAGATAAGGAGATTTTGGAATTCTTGAAAATGAGGTGGTATATTTGTGGATCAAGAGTATGACCATCTTTGTGTGTGGTTAAGGTGGAACAGAGGAGTAGGTTATACGAAGTGAGTACACTGAGGAACTGAGTGTTTAGGGTGTTTGAAGAGGAGTCATTATATATTTTAAGATCTCTTAAGTATGAGGGCAAGAGTTGAGGAGAGAAAAATTGTGAGCCAAGTTCCAAAATTGTTGAGGAAGGAAGGGGAGGTACACAGACAACAGCTACCAAGATTTCAATTGGGTGGTAGATATGAGTAATATGTACCTCAAAGAAGGAGAGGTTACTGAGCAACAAAGGTAGGAGGAGGATCTAGAAGTGGCTATGGGGAGCAAGAAGTATTCCACTCTTTCATTTCAGCCAAAGTAAATGATTGAAGAAAGTACAGCTAGTATTGGAAAGGGCAGTCAGGGAGGTGAGTATCATCAGGGAAGAGCCAGGTTTCATTTCAAAGCATTTACTGTCTTACTCCTTGTTTAGATTCCAAAAATTTCTAACAGGGAAGGGGCCTCAAATTTCTAGACCAACCCCTTTATTTTACAAATGAGGAAACAAGTGAAATGATTTGCTCAGGGGCACACAGATAGTTAATGACAAAGCTAATGGCAGTAATCCAGGTCACTCAAGATATACTGCTTTGCATTGTGGTTTTAATATATAACACTCTCTCTCTCACATAAAGCATAAACATCATGGAGGTAGGAACACTGAGATCTTATTAGTAATAATGCCTACCATCATATCTTAGCTATGGTAGATACATTTCATGAACTTCCATGACAAAATTTTTTAGAAATGTAAAGAAGCCAAATCAATAGCAGTATAGTTATTCAATATAGTATTCACCTAAAAATCATTTTTTTTATTTTACTCTCTCACAGATCTACCTTGTGTCAAGGACAAGCTATCACCGAGTTTCTGCCAGACACTGAAAACTATGGGCAAATGCTCTATCATCACTCTAAGGGCTCAGTGCTGCTACACATGTGCTGGCCCTCAAACCATCCGGCCTCAATGGCAAAAAAATCGACAGGGCTTCAGAAAATCCAAACTGCTCTGAAGCCAGAAGGAATCCATCCTCCACCAAAGACAGCAACAACCTGCTAGACATGATGAATTCTGGGCTCTGGGTTAATTTTATTGAAGTCTCAGTTCATTTATTTTATTTGAAACTGGGTCAATTTTTTAAAATCCTATTATGTTCCTCCACCTTAAGGGATGTTGTTGAGTTGTTATGTGTGCTGGTCCCTGGCAGAAAAGCGTGATATCCAGTCAGGTTAGCTTCATGAATTCTTGCCATTCTTTATAGGGGATAGATAACGTCTTTGAAAGTTACTGAGTCGGATAATCCTGTAAAGACTTGTGTCTCCTCAAAGAATTAAGGGATCCAACATTTCCATTCTACCTCAGGCATGCCAAGACAGAAAACTGCAGTCATAGAGGGTACAATGAAATGCTACTGATTTCCCTATTTAGGATCCTTAGGAGGGATAATCTATCTTAACAGTGATATCACCAACACCTCACCCAGACTGAGGAAAAGCTTTCTCTGACTAATATCCAATGGAAAGCAGAATGGAAGAATTAATATATGCCTTGGCTAATCTCCCTGACTCCTCTGTCTGTGTGAATTGTGTTTCTACCCTCAAATATTAAACTAATAGGAAACAAGCTTAAATTGAACATTGAGGAATTAGGGAAGAATTGTTAGAGGGACTACCAAGGGTGGGAGGGAAAAAAAAAACACCAAATCTGGTTGTTTGAAATCCATTTCCTATTACCCATTACATATATATATACACATGTATATATTTATATATATGTAACTCATCAACATGTTATATATATATATATATGCATATATATATATATATATATATCCATTAACAAGTAATCTGCTTTTATTCTCTTTTCTGCCCATGGAAATATCTTTTCACTAAGATAGAAGGAGATGACTCTCTTCTAACTTCCTGCCTTAGGTACATTCTTTCCCCCAAGCTTATTCCTGATAGAATCACTTTACAGCTGATAGAGCTGTTGTGCAAGTTAGTTGAGCCAAATCATTAGCACACCCAAGCTGAAGAATTGGATGCTAAAGGATGGTTATAATGGGTGAAAATGAACTTCAACAAGAGCAAAGAAATTGTGTAAAAGTAGAAATGTAGTGTTAAATTCTCCTATCTAGCTCAATCTAGCTTCTTCAGTTATCTCCTTGGAGAGCCTCAGCATTGAGTGGCATACTTTCTAGCTTGAAATAAACTAAATCATTTTAGGAAAAGAACAATACCTATTAGTGCCAGGAGGAAGTTTTTTAAGTTATTGTGTTTTTTTCTAGGTACTAAAATGAGACCTTTGTGGTTAGAACTGCTATTTCTGTGTGCTTTTGGCAGTGTTCACAAAATAAATAGCGGCATCTACGAGAGAAGGTTGTTGTGGGTAGTACAAATTTTATAGCCTCAGCGATAAAGCCTAATGAAGCTTCAAGTAAGCCCTACGTAAATATTTGTTCAATTAAATTCAATAAGCCTTTATCTATGTACCAGGTTGTCTGCTAGGAAATGGGAACATAAAGGCAAAAACTAAATATTCCCTGTTCTCCTGTTTACATTCTATGGGAGAAGGAAGAACATGTATAGAAGTTAAAGTTAAAATACATATATAATTGTAGCATCATGAAACAGACCGATCAATAGATATTCCCTACAACTATGCTAGACAAAAATAAGTCCAGAAAAATACATGTAGGAAGCTCTTTGCTATCTGTGTCTGGAAGAGCTACAAAGTTTAGATGAGACATTGTCTCTGCCTTATTAAGCTTAAAGTCAGGTGTTTTCATTTGTTGAATGGAATTAATCCATGAGCCTGGCACCCCAGATTGCATGATTTGAGTCATTCTTGACTCCTGGGGTAGAATAATGGACTACAGTTTCCTGTTTCATTTCTAATTGACACTGACAGCAATTACCTTAAAATTTAACAACTTACTGTTCAAATAAATTGGTTTCTCATGTGAAGTTTCATCTGACCTGAGCATCTGTGGTCAGTTAACTGAGCTGATTAGAGCCCAAGGCTAAGGAACAATGATATTGTTGCTTTGATTTCTGAATCTTGCCCAGAATAAGGATGACCAGGAGAACAGGTGTATGTGGATCAGTGTAGATCCCTCTAAGGTACTGAGGAACAAATCTAAACCCCTACTTCTTGGCAATTGGCATTGTTATCTATGTGGACCAGATAGCACATTCACAGTTTCATTGACATTCCTGCTCCAATCATACATTTTATATTCTAATGAGGCAAATTATTCTCAGCCACAGTTGCCCATGTTCCCTTAGAACATCTGTTCAGTAGAATGGTGCTATTGAATAATGGTGCTGATATCTGGATGGTGGCAGAAATAATATATATATATATATATATATATATGTATAGATAGATATAGAGTATGTGTATGTTAAACGATACATGCTTTGTACAAAATGATACTTAATGGTGTTGCTGGCCAATGCCAGTTCTATTACTTTGATACTATGTACTTAAAATTTATGTTACATGCCTTTTATTTTATTTCAAAGCTATGGATTTTGAACACTCCAAGTCCCCTGTGAAGGATGAAGGAAAAGCTTTTGGAGTTATATGGAATGGGGCTACATTTTAAGGCAAGGGACAAGATGAAGTCTAGATATATTTACTTTTGTCAGGGAAATAAGCTTTTAACAGTAATCAGTTTTACTCCTGATAGCTTCTAGAGGTGATAAGAAATGGTTAAGATGAAGGCAGAAGTCTAGACAGTGTAAAATGGAAGAAAATCTCCTCTGGGTTTTTTTTTTATGGTGGAAAATTTGGCAGACTGTTCCCAAAGCATTTATAAGAAGTAGTTATACTGAGTATTAATCAAGTAATCCAATTTAGTTTAATGTAACCTGAAAAGTTTTTGGTCTTTTCTCTTAACCATAGAAGTCCAATAAATGACATAAGAGATCTGACCATGAGATCTTACCTGTGGTACTTTTAGTATTTCCCTATTGCTGTCCTACTGGATTCTACAGGCTTAACCCTTCATATTGTCATTAAAAGAAAGGGGAGACATCATATATTCAAAGACCAGACCACTGTCTGAGCAGAGAAGAGCAGTAGCAATGGGAGAGTTGAATCCTGCAACCAAGGTGTGCACAGGAAAAAGTTGGACTGATCTCTGGATCAGAATCAAAAAACTGGCATGTAGTGTGTGTGTATCCACTTCTCAGAGACATAATCAAAATTTAGGATTAGTTGTTCATCCAACATACCTACTTGGGCAATAGTACCCAAAAAAGAAAGAAACAGTGTGAAATATGAAAGAATCCTTCACAGATTAGGCTTCTAGCCACATAGATAAGGGGCAACCAAATCAGTGACTAATAAACTGACAGATTTTTAAAGTTGGCACCATTAGAGGCTGCCTCAGGTTAATAAAGATGGGACTGTGTGGTCTAGAGGCAAAAACCTGATCATTTCTTTATCAGGTGTTCTTTTGACACTCAGAGATATGAAACAGAATTGTTGTGGACAATTTAATTTTCTTTCGACCTTAAAGGATTAAATGATAGATTTGGAAGTGAGATTCAAGGAAATATACATACCTCTTGAAAACCAGAGAGGATTGCTGCAGGGCCTGGTGCTGAAATAATACCACAGGAGAAAAATAACCCCCAAATCCATAAGCAGACGTACATGACTTTATGTGCTAATTGGAAGGTTTTCTGAAAAACTATAAATTCCGTTTTTGTAAATTGGGTCATGTACAGACTATGGGAGTTTGGGATTCAAGTCAACTTTGTTTTATGTGTTTGTAAAGTGATGAATTATTTTGTGACACAAATAGCAATCTAATTTATCTCTTTTGTGGATTTAAATTTTTGTATAATGAGTTTTATTAAACCAGGGTTCACCTATATCTAAAATCTTTACTAGCTACCAACTGAGATGTTTTCAGGGTCAGATGTGGAAATTACTGTAGAATAGCCACAAAATGTCAGGTAACTTTTAGAATCTCTAATAATTCAGTGTAATTTAGGAAGCCAAATAATTTCATACCCCAACTCCTCCCTGAAGGATAGGAATTGAAACCCCATCTAATCCACATGTTCCAACTTTTCATAAGAAGCAAGTAGGAGGCATAGCAGCTAGAGTATTGAGTCTGGAATCAGACATACTCGAGTTCAAATTTAAACTCAGATATTTACTAATTGTGTGACCCTCTACAATTCACTTAACTGCTATCTGCCTCAGTTTCTGCAACTTTAAAATGGGGTGACAATAATAACACTTACCTTCCAGGGTAGTTGTAAGGGTCAAGTGAGATACATTTGTAAAGAATTTAGCACAATGCCTTAAACAGAGTAGGTGCTTAATAAATGCTTATTTCCTTCATTCCTTCCTTCAAAACTCCCAGTTTAAATATGGATTGGTCACAAAATTTTCAGATTTTAGATTTTCTATTATATGAGTTCAGGGCAAAGGCCAGGAACATTATCTGGTGCTCAGCTGCATGCAGCTTCAGGAGACAGACCACAATTACATATAATACAAATAGAATGGTGCTGCCTTGTATCTCTTGTATTTCATGTGACTCCTACAGTTTACATTACTAATGCCTTTGGTGTTATTATTAGTAGTAATAGTAATGTTATTTAAAATACCATGGTTGGGGAAGCACAATTCTACCTGTCTTTATCCTCAGGAGTAGATGGTATAGTTGTGATGCTACACACAACACACAAACTGTATTTCCCTCCCTGCTGTGTTGCTTTGTAGATCCCCCCTACCCAGGCTCCTTAAGCTTATACCTCGAGTTTGAAAAAAAGTAAAAAACAGACTGTAATGGTAACTTGCCTTTCTGGAGAATCAATAAATGGTCACACTTATTGGTGGTTTATTTTGTATATAATTTAATATTTTCACAACACTTTGTGGTTATGAAATATTTTAACATGCAACATATTTGCTTTTAGATTCCCATGAGTACATGCCATTGTCACCCTAGGGTTCTTATGTTATGAATGATTATTTGCAATCTATAAATAATTTTGCTATGTTTTAATGATGTTGTTAGAAGAAGAAAAGGAAGCATAAATAATAGGAGAGGGAACAGGGGAGGAAGGATGGGGAAATTTATCAATACATTATCATGTTATACAAGAAGGAGTATATAAAATATGAAAAGAATTGGTGTTACTTAAACTTCACTTTCACCTACCCTGGTCAAAAGGAAGCAGAACACTCACCAACTGCAGAGTAGGAATGTATTCAACTCCACCTGGATATAGATAGAAATAGGAACAGGAAGAGTGTAAGAGGAAGGGGTAGGTTCAGGGAGGGATTAATCATGAGTAAAACAAGCCCTAAGGTTGGAGAGAGTGCAGTGAAAAAGAAGTTAAAAGGAAGAAAGAGAAAGAATCTGAAATAAAGAGGGAGGAAGGAAGGTAGAGATGAAAAATATAAGAGAACAAAATGGAGGGAAATACACAATCATAACTGTGAATGGGATGAATTCACATAAAACAATACATTAACAGAAGAATTAGAAAACAAAATCCAATAATATATTGTTTATGGGAAACACGTTTGAAGCATAAAAACACTTGTAGAATTAAAAATGGAGTTGGAGCAAAATCTAAGATACCTCAGCAGAATGTAAAAATAACAAAAAGTGGGATAGCCATTGAGATAGTGAATAGAGGTGGTGAGCTTGAAATCAGAAGGACTCTCCTTCCTGAGACAATTACTAGCTATGTGACCCTGGGTAAGTCACTTAACCCTGTTTGCCTCAGTTCCTCATCAGTTTAAAAAATGAGCTGAAAAAGAAATAACAAATTACTCCAGTATCTTTGCCAAGAAAACCCCAAATGGAGTCACAAAGAGTTGGACACCACTGAAATGACAGAATAACAAAAAAAAAGATAAACAAGAAAACTACATTTTGCCAAAAAGTAACGTGAACAATGAGTTATTTTCAAAATCTAACATATACGCACTGAATGGCATAGCATCTATACATTCAAAGGAAAATCTAAATGAATTACTAAAAGAAATGGTAAAATTCTTATGAGGGAGACTTCAGTGTTCTTTTTTTTAAGCTCTAGAAAAATCTAACCAAAAACAAATAGGAAAGAAGGTAAAGAACTAAATAGAATTTTTTAAAAATTCAATATGAGAGGCTTCTTGTGATTATTAAGCAAGAATAGAAAAGGGTATACATATTTCAGAACCAGGCAGTGCTACATATCAAAATTTTATGAATAAAAGCCATTCCTCAAAGCAGTTAGTCATCAAGAAACCCAGATTATCTGTATTCATGTTTTTTAAAAAACACCTCTAAATCACTAATAATTGGAGAAACTAAAATTAAAACAACCCTGCAGTTTCACCTCACAGTGAACAAATTACAAAGATGAAAAAAAAGGAAAATAAGAAATGTTGAAGGGACTGTAGGAAAACAGGTACACTGATGAACTATTGGAAGATCATACCAAATCATTTATTAAGATTTGAAGAGATTGATGTTCCCATCTCTTTCCATAAGTCCAACTGTTAGCAAGATCTTAAGGGCTCAACCTTCATTTGCTAGAATCAAGCAATAGAAGTGACCATAGCTCCATGATCAAAGACCTATTAGGAAGAAAACATCAAACATTCTAATATGAGTCGTGGTAGACAGAACCCTGGAGATGTCCACATGATTCTGGAAGCCACCACTACCAAAATGGACACAACCTGGCATATTTATCAGCCCAGTTTATACACATCAGCAGAATTGACAAAAGTTTTCGATCTAGCGTAGCCACATGTAATAGGTTGTCAACTGCAGATTGTCTGATATAGGTCAAAATTAGTTTGCTTGAGAGAAGGACTCAATTAGCCAACATTTCCAGTAATGGGCAATTAACTATAAGCCCTAAAAGTGTTCAAGAACAAGATATTTCCTTGTGACATGGGCACATTCAACCAATGTGCTAAAAAACTGAGTGGGAAATCCAAATGACCCTTGGGGACTTGTAAGACAAGGAGCCATATGTTCCACTTTTACTGATGGCTAATACTTTGAGTAAATTGATCAGCAAGCATGTTAAAGGGATTTTCTTAATTTCTTCCTCTGTCTCTTTAAGAGGCAGGAGAGGGGATTACTGAATCAGCTATGTGCCAGAGCTGAAGATAATGTTACCAAGGAGATGAGGGGAGAGTTAAGGAAGGAATCAGTTGGCAATTAGGTCTTTTGCCTCTGGACCTCAAGAGAGCAGGAAGTCTATTTGCTACTGGGACTTGACTACTGACAGTTGGGATAGAGAAACGGATTTAAGGAGGTCATGGGTGGTGGTTATTGATTTATTAGTGTAAGATTGGTTGTGAGTGAACCAATTTTAGATAGACTAGGTTAGATAGGCCTGGTCTGGCCAGGCAAAAAGTACCTGTCCTCAGAAGACAGTTAGAAGTAGGGTTTTAGAAATTTTAGTTAGTATTAGGATTTTAGGTATACTCGTAGAGTATTAGAATAATAACCTCTCTTTCCTCCTTTCTGTTTTCTATCTGTACTTCTAAAATTAGACTAAATGTTTTACAAACTACTCTCCTCACTTTTGTCAAACTCCTACCATTTAACCCTTACAAGCCTTTATTAAATACTATATGTTGAGGATATACATACTAAGATGGTATGGGGGAAACTTTGCCCCTAGATTGTTTCATTTTTTTGTTTGTTTGTTGGTGGAGTGCTTTGGATTGAGGGGGTGGAGAATCCTTTGTTCTTACTGTATTTTCCTAGTAAGTACCCCATCTGTAAAAGCTAAATGATGTCAATTGGTTAAACAATATTAGGGCATTAATCAGTAGTATTAACGATATGGAGGAGACACTAATATTAGGGAGAACACACTAGAATAAGACCTTGAGCCAAAAGCATTGAAAAGTTACATTTTTGCCTATCAAGAGTCTCCCTAGGAACCTGAGAGGGAGATGGAGCTAACCAACTCCTGGAGGGACTCCACTCACCAGTGCGAGTAAGAGCTGGGATAAGGACCCCAAATGTTTATATAGGTATATTTTTATGAAAATTTTCAGGACTGAGTTTCTTCTATTTTGCTATAATATTTTCTTGGCACTCCTTTATCCTAGAGGAGATTCATTCTAGTTCTGAGAAGACTCAATTCATCCTATATGATTTTCTTATTGATTCTAGTTATAATTACCTGCTTTTGTCCCGTAACTGCTTAAGTTTGGGTTCTCTGCCTCTGACCTTGGTTTAGAATTCAGCTGCTCTATAAAGGGTTAAGTTTTTAAAATCTAGCTCTCCTACTAATCACTGCTATATTCTTGCCTCAAGGAATTTATCTGACCTTGGATAATAAGAGTGAAGGCAAGGGAGTCAAACCTAGTATCTTTACACGAGCAAGCTACTCTTCAAGGATGTCTGGTACGCTATCCAAACGATCTCATCCACTCTCTCTAAGCATTGTACATACACTTGAATAATAAGAACTTCCAAGTTTCATGGGAAAAGGATGAGAAGTAGTTCCTAGCTCCCATTACCATACTTGCAAACAATTACATTGTTCCCTGTGCTTCAGCTGTGTAACCAATCATGTTGCCCTCAATCCCATGATATCATCCTGTTCAGTTCTTTGTTACGTACCCAAAACCTATATAAAAAGAGAACTGTCCTTTTACTTAGGGTCTTTGACAACAATGGAAACAAATCATTTACCCATTTAAAACAGGCAGCATGTCCCTGCTAATAAAAGTTATCTTGAAGAGAGAATTGCCTCAGTTTACCCTTTTGTTAAATTTCAATCCCAACAGTCCCAATCTCTGAACCAATATTTATTGATTCAATTGATATATTTCAGACTCAAAATGTCTGGTGGCCAAATTAGTTTGGGGAGCATAGACTGGAAGAGTTACTCTTCCTCCCCTTGTCTCATCCCACTGTTTCTAGGGAAGATGTCTTATTCCTGTCTCCCCAGAAAAAGGAAACCCTCCAAGGCAAACCGATAACTTCACCTTTCTTTTCAACCCCAGGATAATGGCAAATGGAATCCTACAGATTTAACTGTGGCAAATTAGCTTAAAGAGATAGCCAGACAAAATTGCAATCTGTTTTCAGCTGGTTGTCTTGCATTTGTTTTTGATTGCAGACAATAGATGACCTAATGAAGCATGAGACTTAATTAACCCTCTTTGGGCCCAAGTGAATTCAGAAATGGATCAGTTATATGTTGGCTGGGAATTCAGGCACATACCAGTTGCTTTTATGACCTGCTAAGAAGCAGAACAGTCTGACAAACAAAATCTTGTTCTATTTTCTTGATGATTAAGGGACCAATTCTGCCTAATGAAAACTGAAACACAGTAGGAAGGTTGGAAGGGAGATGAAAAGTTGATAATGAATATAATCACAACGTGCTCATTAAATATGGCATAGGAAACATGTTATTTTCTAAGAAATTCAATCGGGCTGACTATTTGGGGTGAAAAGATTGGCAGAAAAGGGAAAAGGGCCCTGGATTGCACCCTGGTAAGACCTCAATTACCTATAATAGGGATTGCTCCAGACAAAAAATAGTCAGAAGCACGAGGGGCCAACAATTGAGATATAACATACAGTGGAGGTATTTCCTCGCTACTTGAATCATATTTTCTCTTTCTGTTTGGTCAATTCCAAAAGACAACTTTATTCCACAAATTAAAATATCCTTTGACCCAGCAGCATTGCTACTGAGCATATATCGCTCCAAAAGTCAAAGAGAGAAGGAAAGGTCTTACACATACCAGGACTGTCATAGTGGCACTTTTTTGTGACAGGAAAAAAAATATAGAAGAGGAAATGTAAGGAACTCAATAAAACTTGCTAAGATTTGTATGAACTAGTAGTCAAAAAAAAGTAAAGAAAATAAGATGTACAATAGCAAACAAGATAGATATAAAGTATTAACACCACCAAGAGATACGGGAATTTTGATTAATGCTATAGACTGGTTTTATGACCCACATTTATAGTCCCAGCTCTATGTGTGGAGGGTGATGGGTTACTTGGGCTCTGAGAGGAAAGGCAAAGGGAATAAGCATTTCAATAGCACCTACTACATGCCAGGCACTCTACAAAGTGCTTTATAAATATTATCTCATTTTATCTTTACAGAACTCTAGGTACTACTATTGTCCCTATTTTATATATTTTCATTTTTTTCCATGGTTACATGGAAACATGAGATTCATGTTGTCTCCCTCCCTTCTTCCCTCGCCCCTGCTGGAGTTGATAGGCAATTCCACTGGCTTATATGTGTATTATCACACAAAACCTATTTCTATATTATTCATTTTTGTAATAAAGTAATCTTTTAATACCCAAACTCCAATAATATATCCATATAAACAAGTGATAAATCAAATGTTTTCTTCTGTATTTCTGTTCCAATAGTTCTTTCTCTAGCTGTGGATAGCATTCAATTGGTTCATAATGGCCCTGAAATGGTCACCGAAAATCCAGTCTGAATATGATAGAAGACCCAGTTTGAAAAAAAAAGATAACTACAATCTCTAGCTTTCATTTCAGAACAATGATGAAACACACTTTCCTCCTCTCAGTATTGAGGCAAGGAGACTAGAGATGACATAGAGCACCTCATACAGTGGTAGCTTAGCCTTTATACATTTTTCTCTTTGTTACAAAGGAAGGGTTCACTTTGGGAAGAAGTTAATGAGAAGTATCATTGATGCAAAATAAAATAAAAAACAAATCAATAAAACATCTTATTTTTAAAAAATGTGCCACTATCTTCATCCCATTTTGATTTGCTGGAGTAACAAGTGTTTAATTCTGGGGAGAGTGGAAGGGAGCTTCTGAATGTGATATGTTCCTACAATCAACCTGATGAAATTATGTGATATGGACTTTGGTCTACATCAGGTGCCTGAACCATTTTTATGTCATAGATCCCTTTGGTGGTGTGGTGAAACCTATGAACCCTTTATTATTTTAAACGCATATGATAAATAATTATTATTTTCCTGCCACAAAATTTTTAAAAATAGGGTGAAAAGGAAAATAATTATGCTAGAACATTGCTATTAAAATATTTTTAAATGCAAGTTCATGAACATTGGATTTAAAAACCCCTAGTCTAAAGCTTAAAACTATACTAAGACTTTGGGAATACTCTACATAATTGATTGAAAGTGAGTGAAATTATAAGGATTGAGAGATCCTTGGTCTAGGAATTCTTCATAGAGTTAGAAAAAAGACATTAGAGAAATAGAAAGGAGTTTGAGCAAAGACACAATATAAAAAAATGGGACCCATTAAGGGGTCAAGATGATCAATTAAGCTAGACTGGTGTATGGAGAAAACGTAGAAGATAGTAGTTGAATGCCTAGAAACCTGGGCTATGGGGAAAAAAGAGGCTCTACACCAATCCCAGCTACAATTGGTCAAAAGTTAGTCGATTGCCTGGGATGAGCCAGCATCCCCTTGAAATTGGAATAGAGAGATGGTCAGCACAGGATCCACATAGGAAACTCAATTAAAGAGTCTGTCTGTCCTTTTCTTCCCAATGGCTAAATCCTATTTTTGACTATTCTAATTAAAAGCCAGTAATAAAGGTAGAGATATATTGGGTTTCTTTACTTTCTAAAGTTTTTTCCTTCTCCAAAGAGAGAATGATTCTCTTTCTTCTAGGGCATGACATCTTGCTTAGAACCATGAGTTAAAGCTTCTGCTAAATTTTGTAAATATATATAATTCCAACTGAGGCAGCATTGAATAGTAATTAAAGATATAGGTGTCAAAGTCAAGAAGTCCTGAATTCCAGCCCTGCTTCAAATATATACAGGTTGAGTGACCTTTGACAAGTAGACCAAGAATGTCAAAACCAACAAGAAATGGAGGTCACTAATCTGTACATAATGATACCTGCTGGTCACATATTAACTTAGTTTTAAAATATAATATCTATTTTCTCATATTTTCATTGATTTTGCTATATTAGCTGGTTGCAGTCCATGATATAGTCAATTCTCTGAAACTCATCCCCCAATTGATAACTATTCCAAAGATATGAACAGAGAGTTTTTGGATGAAGAAATAAAAGGTATATGGAAAATATAATATTTAATGATTACATGAAAAATGTTCTAAATCATTATTGATTAGAGAAATACAAGTTAAAACAATTCTGATATCATTTCACCCCTATAAAATTGGCTAAATCACATCTGGATGTGGGGGTGTAGTGATTAGGGAATTGCTTAAGGCAGTGATGGGCAAACTACAGCCTGGATCTGGCCAAGGAGAATAGTTTGCCCATCCCTGGGCTAAATGAGAAAAGAACAAAATGACAAATGTTGAAGGGAATATGGAAAAATGGGGACACTAATAAATTAAGAGGCTTTTTTTATTTTCTTCACATCCATAATATGATTGCTGATTATTGATTATCATACTCAATCAATTAATAATTAGAGTTATTCTTTACCATTAACTCTATTGCGATTACAACTTGTTATTATATTGGAGATCTAATTTAATTATATGCAGAGGACATAAATCTAAAAAATTAACAGAACAATGAATATAACCTAATTAAAACTGCTTAACTAATTTGCCTTTTATACCAAACTCAGTGTTATCACTTAGATATAGAAACATCTCCAATTAGTTCATGTCACCAACCATTTTCCCCCAGAACCAATGTACATTGTTGATAGAAGTGTGAACTAATTTATTTTGGAGAACAATCTGGAATTATGCTCAAAGAGTAATAAAACTATAGTATACCTTTTGACCCAGCAATACCACTTAGGTTTATTTCCTAAAGTTGTCAGGGAAAAAGGAAAAGAAATTACATGTTATAAAATATATATAGCAGCAATTTTTGTGGTTGCAAAGAACTGGAGACTGAAGGGATGCCCAACAACTAGGGAATTACTAAATAAGTTGTGACATATAATTGTGATGGAATACTACTATGGCATAAGAAATGACTGCAGATTAATTTTTTTACATATAGAAAGACATACATGAAGTTATGAAGAGTCAAGCAGAACTGAGTATATTATATATAGCAATAAAAAATTATTGTTTAAAGAATGACTCATATTTGTCCCATGTCCAGAGAAGGAATTGATAGATACAAGGAAAACATAGTTTTTTGTATATGCATATCTTTTTGATGCCTTCTCTAAAGGGGGAAGGGATGGAAGAAGGAAATTACCTCTGTGTTTTAATGTAACAAGTAAACAAATTAATTGATTTTTTTAAAGAAATTTAAGAGCTTCACAATAAGCAAATAAAATTGCAAATTGATTAGGTGCCAACCAGCTCTGGTCAAGGAAGATTTTGCTCACTGATAGTTTCTTCTACCAATGAAATCAGAAGTCCAGTCCATATCTCTATAAAGTTCTGACAACTACTGGCTATGTGACCCTAGACAAACAACTTGACCTCCCAGAACAACAGACAACTCTGGATACAGCAAGACTTTCAGTTGCTAAGCAATTGCTAGCTACACTGATAGAGAGATTTTTCTCATGGGGAGCTCTCTGTGAATAAGCACTGGACCAGGAGCAGCTGGGTGACTTAGTGGATTGAAAGCCAGGCTCAGAGATGGGAGGACCTGGTTTCAAATCTGACTTCAGGCACTTCTTTTCTGCGTGATCCTAGGCAAGTCATTTAACCCCCCATTACCTAGTCGTTACCATTCTTCTGCCTTGGAATAAATACAAGGTATTGATTCTAAGATGGAAGTTAAGGGCTTAAAAAAAAAGTCCTGGTCCAGTACTCCTTAGGACAAACCATTGAGCTTTGAGGATTCTTAATCTGGCATGGATGACTGAAGATAGGCTTAGGAAAACAGGACCCATCAACCAACAAAGTAAGGTAAGTTAAGTAAGGGTACTTGCTAGATTCAGTTGTTTGCAGCTGAAAGTGACTATTCTCCTAAGTGGGTGCTCTAGCTCTGATCTCAAGCCCATGGATTAGAGCTCTAGTGTCCTTGTTCCCTCATACTTAATCACCAGCACAAGCTCATTGCCTACAGCCTGAAATATATTAATCCAGATTTCAAAGGACTCAAGCTATGGAAAAGTACATTTCTCTGTCCAGTCAAAATGGGCCAGGCGGCAGGTACCATGGACAATTAGCAAATCCATGAATCATCTTTTGCTTATCCTTCAAACAAGCACATTTTATTTTGATCACTGCTTGTATAGATTCATCTCAACTCTGTCTTAGTGACCTCAGCAATTCTCCTGGGTTCAGATCATTTCTATTTCAACACCAGTCTGGCATAAACATTTGTCCATTCCGTATTTCTACCTGGGTATCCTATATGTATCTTAAACTCAAAATCTCTCTCCAAATCCATGTCTATGATTCTTTTGTTCCAGACATCACTCATTTTCTCTCTTTCTTGAGTCAGCTAGGTGACACACTGGTTTTAGTGATTAGTTTCAGAGGCACTCAAGTTCAAATTAGCTTGTTTGAAACTAGGAAAATGACAGTGACTGTGAGCCTTAGTTTTCTCAAATGTAAAATAGGGATAAAATAGCACTTACCTCAAAGGTTGTGAGGATCAACTAAGATAAGATTTGTAAAGTATTTAGCATAGTGTCTGGCACACAGGAGATGCCTAATAAATGTTTATTCCCTTCTTCTTTCTACGCCTCTTCCACTGTTCCACACCCATTCCTCTTTCAAATTGTTCTGTTCTGTAGAAGGTATCACTTTCTTCTACTCACACCAGTTCAAAACCTTGGAAGTATCCTCACTTTTATTCCTCTTGTGAAGATGGGATTGACTCCCCCATTACCTACTTTTAAATTTAATTGACCAAAAATGAAGACACCACTACTTAACATTAAGTAGGGGAGGTTCAAAAACCACTTACTAAAGTGAGTAACACCTCCAGAAGAGACTGACTGTCCCTTGGACAGTGTTAAACAAATTTAAAGACTGCAATTGGTCTCCGAAAAGTGGAAGAAGGGAAGGAAGGGATGTAAAAAAGGGACTATAAAAGATGATGAACTTCCTGTCCAGGAGGTCTTTGGTCTTCCACCTGAATCTTCAGTGTGAAGGACCTAGGGCTGGCAAGTTGAACTGCATCTGGTAAGACTATTCTCAGATCTTCTCCTTTTGGACTTCAAATTGGGTGAGTGAAAAAACTGACCCTCCTTTCCTGGCTTCTGGAAAGATTAGCACCTGAGACATGTTATATTCAATAATCTGGGAAGAGATGGATGCCACCTTGACTGACAGGGATGGCAGTTGAGAGTTTAGAATGTTCCCAGGTGCCGTGAGCCAGGGGTAAATGCCAGTTAGCCCCATCCAATATTTACCCCTGCCAGCTACATTGGAGGAGGTCTCTGGACTCAGAGGCTGAGAACTGGAAATCACAGATCTCTGCAAGCCTCTGTGGTTCTATCTGGGCAATGGGTGGCTGAAGGGTGGTTGAAGGGTTGTTGAAGAAAAAGGTAGGAATAAGCCTGAATAGATTTCCTGGCTAGACTGTGAGAGCTAGTGAACAATCAACACTATTGGTGGGAGAGCTGAGAGAATAAAGGCCATCAATATATCAGAAGCAATAGCCTTCCCTATTCTCTGGCTTGGCTGTGGCCAGAGATGGAGAGGGAAGGTGAAAATCTCAAGCCTCCACCAGCTTAGTAGCCTCTGGTCCTGGTTATTAATTAGTCTAATAGATAATAGAAAAATAGGGTTTCCAATTCCCAATCTTTGACCTTGTTATCCTTTCCCTACTTATAGATAAAAGACTACAAGTACCTTCTTGAGTGGTCTTTCTATCACAGCCCTTGGGAAGGGAGTCAAAATGCAGTCAGATCCTGAACATTATCCAAGGCTGACCAATAGCCCATCACCAATCTATCCAACCCAAGGTTGGGCCTGGAAAGCTTACCCATTCATCTAACCTCTCAAGGGTCCTTACTTGGGCAGCTGTTAAAGGAATTTCTAACAGATTATCAACCAAACCTGTTAGAGAGAAGGGGATAACTTACAGCTGCAGCCAGGGTGATAGGAGTAGGTGTTCCTCCCACCAACTGCAGCTAAGGAGATCATAGACAGATACATATCATCACCATCACTATACATCTATATCTCTCTCTATACCCACTTATTTCTTTAACACAGGCCTCCCTCTGGGAAAAGGCCTTGCTTAATCTTCCAGCTGAGGGGTTAACTAGCCCTGCAGATTAGAGCCAGGCACCAGAGCAAATATTTAGTGTGTTAGGTTAGATACCTTCTTTACCCTCCTTTTATATTTCTCTACTTTCACTCTTTGCCTCTTTTTATAAATAAAGCTGCTAAAAAGTCATTTTGACTTGAGCTGTATTAATTTTAAAATTGGTGACCACATTCTCTTATATTTAGTCTAACCATAAATTTAATCCCTACACTCTCATATATCCAATCAGTTACCAGGGCTTTCTAATTCTGCATCCATGTTTTTCTTTTCTCTTTACTCACATGACTGCCACCCTAGTTAAGGCTCTCAATCACATCCCACCTATTGTACTACAATAGCTTTCTAAATGCTCTCCCTTTCCCATCTATCCTCCACACAGCTTCAAAAGGGATTTTCTTAAAAGCACAAGACTGACATGTCATTTCTATAAACCCTGGTGGAGCCTTATTACTTCTGGAAACTAACACAAATTCCTCTGTTTGGGCATAAAACCTGCCATGAGTAAGTTAGATGTCTCTGGATCAATAGAGAGGACTGGAGATGGGAGGTCCTACGTTCAAATTTGGTCTCAGAAACTTCCAAGCTGTGTGACTATGAACAATTAATGTCCATTGCCTAGCCCTTATCACTCTTCTGCCTTGGAACCAATACTTAGTATTGATTCTAAGACAAAAGGTAAGAATGTTTTTAAAAATCTTCCATAACTCAGTTCCAATCTATCTGATCTTTCCAGGCTTATTCTACAGTGCTACCTTCCCCATATACTATATAGACCAGCCAAACATTCCTTCTTGTTGCATTTCATACACCCCATCTCTTGGTCATATCACATGATAAAATAAATTTGCAAATTAGTTCAATTTCATAAATATTTATTACTCAACTGTTTTTCAAGTACAAAATTCAGGTTTGGGGGATTTAAATGCTGAGTCAATTGGTCAGTTTTCTGGGGTTTTTTTTCCTTTCCTATTGGGATCTCACTTAATGGCATGGAACAAAAAACACTGGTTGAGCAGTTAGTTGTCTCAAGTATTAACTAGTTCTGTGACCTTAAGCAAGACACATAGCTCCTCAACTTCAATTTTGTCATCTGTAAAATGGGGAAAAAATAATACCACCATCCCTTCCTGTTTCATCGAGTTATTGTGGGGATCAGAGGAGAAAAACACATGAAAGCATTTTGTAAACTATAAAGCAGATTCAAATGGCTCTTTTAGTTGTTTTGCTTATTTGTTTGTTCTTGAAAATGGGTCCCACTCTCTTACATAGGCTGCAAATACAGTAATCATTCAGGTCTAATTCCACTGCTGATCTAGAAAACTTTGATTTGCCCTATTTCCAAGCTAGGCTTGTTAGGTCCTTTGGGCAGCCTGTTGGCCCTTGGCTTCTATGATGTAACCATACAGCTCTTGGATTTAGGGCAAACACCCAAACTCCTGAGCTCAAGTGATCCACCAACCTTACCCCTCCCATTTGGAAGGATTACAGACCTGTGCCAGCATCAGCTAGGAATATTCACACATAAAATGCTTGCATGTGTAACTCAAGTACTCTCCTTCAAGGTCAGGCTGCACTTTTTTTGTAGCAGTATGATGATAGTCTTCCAAGAAAAGTAAATTTCATAAAGAATATCCCCAGTGATATCTAAAATTCTTCTTTGTCATGTTCCCTATCACTTGAGGTCTTCAAGTAGAAGCTAGCAGATCTGTTGAGAAAGTTTAAGAAGAGATTCTTTTTAATGTACATGTTGGAACAGATGTCCTTTGAACTTCCCTCTAGCTCTGAAATTCTGCAAATTTAGCACAAGAATTTGACCAGTAAGCTCAGTACTCTCCCCATTCCTGGAGGCAAAGGTCTTAATGTCCAAATCTGCCACCTCAACTAGGGAAAGAGGAATAGTCCTACTCGTAGAAACTAGCATTTGCTTCAATATAGAAGAAAAAGAATGGGCACTGGGAACAAACTTCTAAGGGATGTCAGATGTGATAGAATCAAGGACAAAAGTGGAGCCTACTCTTGGCAAAGAGAAGGACCACCAGATCCTCAGACCTTGGAGCAAAAACAGTGAAAATGGTAAAAATGTAGATATGTTTTGAGGTACAAAAGAGGGTAGCTTACACTGGCTGATATTAATCTTGGCAAAGTAGCTGAGGTCATTTGCTAAAAAAGAGAGAAACAACTGGCATTGAGCTTTTATGGGCAAAAATTTCCTTCTCTATAAATTGTGGAGGGTGGGCTAGATGAGCTCTATAATAGCAACTATCTTTGCATACTACGATTATCCTCCTGACCACTGTGGGAGGTAGGCAGTTAAGAATTATTAGCCCTGTTTTATAGATGGGGAAACAATTCTCAAAAGACTCAACAATTTCTTCAAAGTCACACAGCATTTATAAGATCACAATACATTTAAGTAACCTGTTTTCCTCCCCCTTCTTTTCTTAGTGACAACCTCCTGTTGAGTACTTGACAAATATGTGTTCTTTGAGGTGGCCTGCCCAAAGAGAACAGAGAACAAACCTCACTTCTGTCAGGTCCCAGTTACTAGGCAGAAAAAAGGGAGAAAGGCAAGAATGAGCCAATCAAATTGAAAGACTAGATTAGAAAATGACAAAAATTGATTGTGAAAATAGTAGCAAGCCATGAAGAACATGGAAGGAAGCACAGAGAACAACAATCTAATTAAAGCCATAGATAAGACATGCATTTACCGAGAAGCCAAGCTATCTCCAGGTTACCCTAAAGCAGGGCATCTACCTCCAGCACTCTTATTAGAATCTCTGTCACTGCAATTTCTGGACAGAAAAGCCTGCAGTGAAAGGAAAAGAAGCTCCCTCTAGCTGTTGCTGCTCTTGCTGATAATAGAAACAACTATGTGCATACCATTAGCTTATTAAACCTTTATCATTCCCAGGATAGAGGTGAGGTTCCCTTTCCTAGTACCCAAAGATATCTCTCTAGTTGCCCTTACACATCTTTTCTCCTTTGTGATTGCTTTTGATGTTCATTAGATCCTGCAAGCAATGGAAGGAACAGCTGATCTAGAGACAAAAGCTTTTGTCTAGAACAGTGGTTCCCAAACTTTTTTGGCCTACCCCCTTTCCAGAAAAAAATATTACTTAGTGCCCTCTGGAAATTATTTTTTTAAATTTTAATAGCAACTAACAGGACAGATAAATGCACCTGTGGCCATCACTGCCCCCCTGGATCAGTGCAGCACCCACCAGGGGGTGGTGGCACCCACTTTGGGAATCGCTGGTCTAGAAGGAACCTGACTGTACCACTCATTAGCTGTATTACTTCACACAAGGTATTTCACTCTCCCCCCTCTCCCACACTCCCAATTCCCAATGGTAAAATCAGAAAATTAGACTAGAGCAGGAGTTCCTAACCTAGGGTCCATGAATTTGGTTTCTAATATAACCTTGTTTCAATATAATCAATTTCCTTTGCAATCTTATGTATTTTATTTTCTGTATTTAAACATGTTCTAAGGATTTCATAAGCTTCCCTAGATGGACAAAAGGGTCCATAATGAAAAATGGTTAAGAACCACTAGAGCAGTAGATCTCTAAGAACCCTGAAACTCTAAAATTCTATTGTTATTTTAAAAATGTAATAGTAGATGTGAGACAGGAGAGCATATAGTAGGATTTGACCAGGGTTGGCATCTCTCCTCAGATGATCCTGTCTGGGGAAATCTGTAGTTCATTTGTCCTAACTCATTTGAAAGAGAGGAGAGGAAAATGCAGAGTGGATGGTTAATGAAAAAAGTTTTAAGAAAGTCATACATGAGTTGACTTTATCCCAGAAGGGAGGACTCTCTTGAGGAACTAGATTGAAAAATATGTGTGCAAATGAAAATGGGGAGGGGAGTTAGGATGTTGTCATTATTAGTGGCAGCCTCAGAATCTTCCACAGCCTGTCATTGCATTTCAGTGCCCACCATCATCTCTAAAGTTAACAGATGATTTTCTGAGTATGGTTTTCCCCACAGGAGTATGTTTGTATAGCATATGATGTCAGAAAGTGTTGACATTGTGAAGTAACTTAATGTAAACTTAATTATCTCGCCTGCTAGAGAATCAAGTAAGACATCCCTTAAGAAGCATACCCAAGAGGCAGAGCCAAGATGGTGAAGTAGTGCAGAGAAGCTCAAAGTCACCATGAGAATCCTCTCTAAGCAATCTTAAAATAACACCACAAAACAAATACAGGAGTGAAAGAACCAACAAGGAGACAGAGTGAAACAACTTTCAAGAAGAGAAAAACGTACAATGTAGGCAGGAAACATCTAGTACACTGGGGTGAAAGGGGAGCATAGACAGCAGAAGACTACAGTAAGCAGTGAAGAGCAAGCCATAAACCTGAACCCCATATCTGTTGTTCCAGGTTCAGAACATAAGCCCAAGCCAACATCCAGATCTTGAGACCCTGCCCAGGCAAATAGAGGTCCAACTAACCCACACCCCTTGAAATTCCAAATCTGTAGTAAAGTCTGCAATTCCAAACCAGGGCAGTCTATGCTGAAGTAGCCTGAACTGTGTGGGTCCAGAGCCAAGCCAGGAATCCCAATCTGGGCCTGTGGTAAGGACTTAGATCCTAGTTTGGGGTAGGTGGTAGACCCAAAGGGGTTGGGGGATAGGACTTCTGATCCTCTTGCCAAAATCTCAAGGTGGAGCCCCAGGAGAGGGCAATCTATTTTGTTCCTGACAAGATCAAAGCCACAGTGAGACCAAAAGCTTACACCTAAGCCTGAAGTTAGAATTCAAGTAGTCCTTGACCTGACCAAGCACAGAGTTAGACCAAAAGCTTAGACCCAAGCCTGAGATGAGAATTTCAGGTATCAGCATCTTAAGGGTTAATTGAATCAGCAGCGGGAGGTAGCCCTCAGAGCTCTTAGAAGAACTGAAACTGGAAAAAAAAAAAACAGAAAAAAGCTAAGGGTAGCAGCAAGGAAGGACTGAAATTTAAGAGGGTACTCTAACCTCCCAAGGAATAGAGCCTGCCTATAAAAAGTAGGAAAAAATGAGCACACAACAATAAAAGCACCTAACTATAAGGAAATTTTATGGAGACAAAGATCAAGGTATAGACACAGAAGTAGACAGTGAAAGCAAAGAAAACACACCGTAAGTCCAAAAGAAAAATATGGATTGGAAACAGAATCTGGAAGAGCTCAAAAAGGACTTCGAAAACCAATTAAGAGAGGCAGAGGAAAAGTAGGGAGAAGAAATGAAAGCAATGCAAAAAAAAATGGGCCAAATTAAAAAGGAGACCCAAAAGCTGACAGAGGAAAATCAGTCCTTAAAAATTAGAATTGAGCAACTAGAAACTAATAATTTCATGAAACATCAAGAAACAGTAAAACAAAAACAAAAGAATAAAAAAAAAACAGAAGAAAACATGAAGTATTCCACTGAAAAAACAGCTGACTTGAAAAATAGATCCAGGAGAGACAATTTAAGAATTATTGGACTACCTAAAAGATCAAAAAACAAGACAAACAAACAAAATAAGCATGGACATCATAACTCAAGAAATTATCAAAGAAAATTGTCCAGATATTTGCAAACAAGAAAATAAAATAAAATGGAAAAAAAAATCCACAGATCACCTCCAGAAAGAAATCTTCAAATGACAACTTCCAAAAATATAATAGCTAAATTCAAGAGCCCCCAGGCCAAGGAGAAAATATTACAAGAAGCCAGAAAAAAACAATTCAAATACCATGGATCTACAATCAGAATCACACCGGACTTAGCAGCTTCCTCATTAAAGGATCAGAAGGCATGGAATAGATATTCAGGAAGGCAAAAGATCTAGGTTTACAACCCATTGTCACCTATCCAGCAAAACTGAGTATATTTTTTCAGGGGGAAAAATGAACATTCAATAAGATAGAAGATGTCCAAGCGTTCCTGGAGAATAAGCCAGACCTAAACAAAAAATCTGAAGTCCACACATGAGACCCAAGAAAAGTCTAAAAAGGTAAATAAGAAAGAGAAATTTTAAGGGACTCATTAAAATCAAATTGTCTGATTCTCTACAAGGAAAGAGGATATTTGTAATTCTCAAAAATTACTCTTAGTAGTAGATCAGATAGAAGAAATGTATTTAGAAAGAGGGTGGGGAATTAAGCTGATTATAATGATATGATATATACAATAAATCTAAGAGTGAAAAAGAGAATTGCATTGAGAGAAAAAGAACGGAAGAAATATAATGGGGTAAATTATATAACAAATTATATATTTTATTATATATTTATATTATTAATTATATAACAAAATATATATAACAAAGAGGTATGAAAAATTATTATGTGGAGGGGAGGATAAGGGTTGTGATGGGCAATGCTTAAATTTTACTCTCATCATATCTCAAAGAGGGAAAAACAAACACTCATTAGAGTATAGAATTCTTTCTTACCCTACATAGAAGTAGAAGGGGAATAAAACAAGGGAAGGGTGAGGTAATTGAAGGGAGAGGGAAGTGGGGGTGTGTCATAAAAAAGCAAAATACTGGTGAGGAAGAATGGAGTGAAAGGGGAAAGAGCAGGATCAAAGGAGGAAAATAAGATGGTGAGCAATACAAAGTTAGTAATCATAACCATGAATGTGAATGAGATGAACTCACCCATAAAATAGAAGCGGTTAGCAGAGTACATTAAAAACCAGAATCCTACAATATGTTGTTTATAAGAAAAACATTTAAGGCAGGGTGACACACACAGATTCAAAGTAAAAGGCTGGAGCAGAATTCATTATGCACCATCTAAAGTAAAAAAAAGCAGAAATAGCAATCAAGATATTAGACAAAGCTAGAATAAAAATGGATCTGACTAAAAGAGATAAGAAAGGAAATTACATCTTGCTAAAAGGTACTATAAACAATGAAGTAATATCAATACTAAACATTTATGTACCAAATGGTATAGCATTTTTAAAGGAGAAACTAAAGGAACTTAAGGAGAAAATACATAGTAAAACCATACTAGTGGAGGACCTCAGCCTTCCTCAATCAGAACTAGATAAATTGAACCAAATAATAAATAGAAAGAAATAAGGGAAGTGAATGAAATGTTAGAAAAAATAGAGTTAATATATTTCTGGAGAAAATTGAATAGGGATTTAAAGTAAGATAACTTCTTCTCAGCAGTACATGGCACATATACAAAGATTGACCATGTACTAGGGCAGGGGCAACCTTTTTGGCCGTGAGAGCCATAAACGCCACATTTTTTAAAATGTAATTTTGTGAGATCTGTACAGTACTCACAGTGCACACTCCTGTAACAGTGTGTGCTCCTGTAACAGTCCCTGAAAAAAAATTGACTTTATGGCTCCTGTAGAAAGAGCCATATCTGGCCCTCAAAAGAGCCAGATGTGGCTCGAGAGCCATACATTGCCAACCCCTATACTAGGGTATAGAAATATTGTAAACAAATGCAGAAAAAGAGAAATAATTAATGCAACTTTTTTAGCTCATAATGTGATAAAAATTATATTTAAGGGTTCATGGTGTAAAAGGGAATTTTTTATTCTCTTTGTCTATTTTGAGTTAATCAATCTAAGAAAACTCTACTTAGCCCCTACTTAACACTGTTATCAAGTAAGAGAATTCAAAAGTCATTTACTTGGAGAACTCTACTCTTTTAACTCAACCAATCAGAAACTTGTGAATCCTTTGATAAGAGTTGACATCTTCAGAGGATGAGACTATGGATCCCATAGACACTGTCTCCCTGGACAGTACTAGGTAATTTGGAAGCTGTGATTGGACCCTGTGAAGAGGGGAAGGGACAGGAAAGGATTATAAAAAGTCCTGAACTTCTGCTGGGAGCTCTGGCTTGAATCTTGGGCTTGGAGCTTTGGCTGATGATCTGCCTCTTGGAGGTGACTTTGGACTTGGACCTTGGCTTTGACTTGGGACCTTGGCTCTTGGACTAGCTCTTGGGTAAGTGAGTAGCTAGCCTTCCTTTCCTGGCTTCTGGAGAGATTATTTCCTGAGAGGCCTTCCCCTCTTGGAGGAGGCCTCATGGGTGGAACATGGGGCCCTCTGGTTGAGGATTAACAAACCCTGCCAGGTTGAACCACACACCAGAGCAATATTTTTAGTGTGATAGGTCAGACACCTTCTCTAGCCCCTTTTTGCATTTTTCTTCTTTCACTCTTTCTACCTCTTTGTAATTAAAAGTTATTAAAAGTCATTTTGACTTGATCTATATGATATTTTAAATTGGCAACCACCATATTATTTTAGAATTCTCATATATTTAGTCAAACCCTAAATTTAATTCCTTACAATGGAGATCAAGAATTTGGCTTGCAACTTAAAAAATTTAAAAGAGAACATATTTAAAATCCCCGGATAAAAACTAAATTGGAAATCCTAAAAACTAAAGGAGAAAATAATAAAATTGAAAGTAAAAGAACTATTGAACTAATAAATAAGCCTAAGAGCTGGTATTTTGGAAAAAAACAAATAAAATAGATAAAGTATGGGTTAATCTAATAAAAAGAAAGAAAGAAGAGAATCACATTAACAGTATCAAAAAGTAAAAGGGAGATCTTACCTCTAATGAAGAGGAAATTAAGGTAATTATTAAGAGCTATTTTGCTCAATAATATGGCAATAAATAGGGCAATCAAGGTGAAATGATCAAATATTTATAAAAATATAAAATGTCTAGATTAACAAAAGGGGAAATACAAACTAAATAATTCCACCTCAGAAAAAAGAAATTAAATAAGCCATCAAGGATCTCCATAAGAAAAAATCCCCAGGGCCAGATGGATTCACAAGTGAATTCTGTCAAACATTTAAAGAACAACTAATCCCAACACTGCACAAACTATTGACAAAATAAGCAAAGAAGGACACTTACCAAATTCTTTTTATGACACAATTATGATTCTGATTCCCAAGCCAAGCAGACCAAAAACAGAAAGAAAACTACAAACCAATCTCCTTAATGAACATAGATGCAAAAATCTTAAATAAAACACTAGCAAAAAGACTCCAGCAAGTTATCACAAGGATTATTAACTGTGACCAGGTAGGATTCATATCAGGAAAGCAAGGCAGGTTTAACATTAGGAAAACCATCCACATAATTGACATATAAATAGCCAAACTAACAGAATTCACATGATTATCTCAATAGATGCAGAAAAAGCCTTTGACAAAATATAAAACTCTTTCCTATCGAAAACACTAGAAAGAATAGGAATAGAAGGGCCATTCCTCAAAATAACAAACAGTATATATCTAAAACCATCAGCAAGTATCATCTGCAATGGGGATAAGTTAGAAGCTTTCCCAAAAGGAACAGGAGTGAATCAAGGATGCCCATTATCACCACTATTTTTAATATGTACTAGAAATGCTAGCAGTAGCAATTAGAGAAGAAAAAGAAATTGAAGGGATTAAAGTAGGCAATGAGGAAATGAAACTATTGCTCTTTGCAGGGCAACAGAGGAAAAGAATGGTGATCCTTCCACAGAAATATGAACTGCTCCACGATATGAGCACTCTGGGAAAATATTTTCCTTGTGTGTGCCATTTATTTATAATCACTAGATACTTGCTCTTCCCAAAGATTCCGTGTATGTTTGTGGATGAGCGTGACCCAGGTTTATGAAGAAACTTTTCCATCACCTTCTTAATATGATATTTCATTATATGCCTCTGCTTTGAACTTCTATCTTCTAGCAATCTAAGGGGGGGTGGGGAAGCTAATGTCTTTGGGGTTAGGAATGTAATAAGCTACAGTTTTGAGTTGGATGGATCACAGAATACCTTGGGCCCAGGGTAGCTATTCTTGGACCCCACCTATAAAAGAGTGGCACAGGTACCCCAGCAACACCTCCTAAGGAATAAAATGTGCTTTGAATGCTACTGAATGCATAAATAAACAGGGCAGCAGAGATGAAGAAATAAGAAAGTCCACTTCAGTAATGTTCACCCTTTCATGGTGTGTTTATGTAATTCTGGGAGTTTTCATGAGTGTGTGAGTGTGTGAGTATATGTGTGTGTTTGTGTGTGTGTGTGTGTGTGTGTTTGACAGAGAGGTCTATGGTTAGATATGCATTTCTATTGTTATTCATTCATTTCAATTACCCATGATTTTTTTTTCCTATTTGGGGTTTTCTTAGCAAAGATAATGGAGTAGTTAGCAATTTCCTTCTCCAATTTATTTTACAGATGAGGAAACTGAGGCAAAAGTAAGTGACTTGTCCAGGGTCACATAGCCAGTAAGTGCCTGGGACTAAATTTGAACTCCAGAAGAGAAGTCTTCTCAATTCCAGTTCCAGCACTGTGCCACCTAGCTACCCCATAATTTTTAATATTTATGCATGCACATATGTATTTGAAGAAATCATGTTAAAAATATTGACTATCTCTACTTAGAATAGACAACAGAGAGGCTAATATAAAAGAAATGGCACTGAGCTGGACACCAATACATCCTTGTTAACATCTTTGTCTTGGAGCCAGAGGAAGGAGGTTTGAATCCCACCTCTGCCCCTCACTACCTTTGTGGCCTGATCACTTAATATCATTTAGCATCAGTTGCTTATCTGCAAAATAGAGACTAATAATATCTGTCCAGACAACTTTCTGAAATGCTATGTACATAAATTATTTTGCAATTATAAAAAGATTATTATAATGAGACATTTAAGAGGCAACTCCCTCATTTACAGAACAGGAAACCAAGTCCTAGAAAGGACAAGTAACATGCCACAAGGCCATATAAAAAGTAAATGATAAACCTGAGATTCAAACACTTCTTCTAACTCTAGGGCTTTTACCACTCCACCATTTTGTCAAAACCATGTAAAATGTCATTATTTGATTAAAAATTAATCAATTGGCACTTAGGCCTTGGCAGGAGCAAAACCAAAATGAGGGTATTTCAAAAAGAAAGAACACAAATTTATAGTGTTTTCTCTCCTGGACCTTTTCCCTATTCTGGATAGTAGGAGGATTCCAAGCCTTCCTGAGAGAAACATCCTTATACTCTAGAAAAGAAGAAATCCTGGTGCCCATTCAAAGAACTAACATTACTTATGGGCATATGTGGCTTTGAGAGGAAATATAGTATAATAGAAAGGACATGAGACATGGGATTAAGAGGCCAAGTTTGAATCCCAGTCTTGATATTTAAATTTGTGACTATGGATGTATTGTGCTGAAAATACATTTTGCCATTTGGAAACTAGAAATATAATCTATTATTGCTTCACAGGCTTGTTTTAAGGAGAGCAATTTATCATCTGCACATTACAGTCCTTTGTAAATTGTTAGTGATTGCTATTCTTTTGCAAGAAACATAATTCAACCATATCTAGGTACCATATGAGTAGAGGTGATTATTGGTGACCTTTTATAGTGAAAGCATTAATGTATTTGACACAAGTTTTCAGCATTTTGAGAGCTCTAATCTCCAAAGAAAGCTTGCCACAGCTACATTTTGGGGGAGCACAGTTGGGGATTCTAGCATGCCTGTGATCAATCAGCTCATGATTAAGTAGCACATTGGGAGAAGCTTTGCTGCATCAGAACCTAAATTAGATTAATTTATGTAGTTACTATTGATGAATACCTGAATTTTCACCTAGGAAAATTCCATTTCTATCTACATACCAAGTCTATTTATATCTTAAAACATGGAGTAGCATTTAGTTGTTGTTCAGTTGTTTTGGTTAGGTCTGAGTCTTCTTGGCCCCATTTGGGATTTTCCTACTTGAGTAGTTTTCCATTTCCTTCTATAGCTCATTCTAAGGTGAGAAAACTAAGTCAAAAAAAGTTGTGACTTTCCCTATATCACACCTTTAGTAAGTGTTTGAGACTGAATTTGAACTCGGGTCTTCCTGATTCCAGAAACTGCGTTCTATTCACTTGTCACCTAGCTGACCCTAGCATGTGTTTTCAGGGACTCATATGATCTCTGGGGAAGGAAGAAGGTAGATACATGACACGGTTTCTAGACTGCAAAAGCTTACTTTTCTACACTGCAAAAGCTTTACCACCTAGCACTTCATTTGAGGACAAACACAAATAGTTATATTTTAAGACAAGAAAAAATAAGTGCTTGAGTATATGCTATGCAAATTTCTATTGTTTGATGAAGCAGAATGTAATGAAAGAGAATTGGATATGAAATCAAAAGGCACAGGTTCAAATCCTAAATATGGTACTTCATGCCTGTATGAGTCCAGTCACTCATACTTTCTGGACCTCAGATTCCTTATTTGTAAAATGAGGAGGTTATTCTAGATCAGTGGTTCCCAAACTTTTTTGGCCTACCACCCCCTTTCCAGAAAAAATATTACTTAGCGCCCCCTGGAAATTATGAAACTATTTATTGAACTCAGAATAGAATGTAATACAAAAAAAGTGTGGCCATCATTGCCTTCCTGGATCGCTGCAGCACCCACCAGGGGGCAGTGGCGCCCACTTTGGCAATCACTGCTCTAGATGATCTCTAAAGCCTGTTTTATAAGCAACTTCTTTACATCATCTCATTCCATTTACTAATATGAATGTGACCCATCTTTTCTAGTACTATATTGGCTCACACTTATCTAGGTTATAAATTTTCTCAAAATAACCAATAATAAATTGCTTATATATTTTTAATATATATATTATTGTCACCCCCATTTCATGAAAG
The DNA here is from genome assembly GCF_016433145.1 of Gracilinanus agilis. Classification (NCBI taxonomy): domain Eukaryota; kingdom Metazoa; phylum Chordata; class Mammalia; order Didelphimorphia; family Didelphidae; genus Gracilinanus; species Gracilinanus agilis. The sequence continues at coordinate 385,635,310 of NC_058130.1, forward strand.
ATGAAACAACTATAAAAGTAGTTAACTGGTCTAAGGTTATACCAACTACCAAAACCTTATTCTCATCCCTTATCATGACATAGGAACAATCATGGATTCTCAGACTACACCAAATGATAACCTTTAACAGGTCCTACTAAGGTGTAAAGGTTTGGAGTACAAGTTTACCAATAGATCAACTATGAGCCCAAGTGTCTGAGAACAAACCTAGGTAAATAGAAAAGACCCATCGCCAGAAGCTTAACTAACAAGATTTTTTTAAATAGCTATCAACAAATCAAAGATAAGCAGCCCTCAAAAACTTTCCATGTTAACAGTAGTTGGGTGGTAGAAAGGAAGCAGAGTGGGAATCAAGAAAATAATTTGGTATTTTTTTTAAATACATCAATGAAATGGACTAGATTTTTAAAAATCAAAAACAATTAAATTCCATAGCCCAGTGTTCAATAAATCTAAGAATATAAACTACTCAGAGAAAGATTATCATTCTTTACAAGAACTGTGAGGAAAACTGAAAAGCAATTCAGTAGAATTTAGACTAGAATATTAAACTATATGCAACAATAAGTACCAAATAGAAATATGACCTAACATGAAAAGCTTCCTCATACCAATACTGTGAGGGAAATTTAAGGAGCTATCTTTCCCAACTATGGTTAAGAGGGAAATTCTTAAATAAATAAGGGACAGAGACAATAAAAGAAAAAATAAATTTTGATCACAATTTTTTTAAGTTTTGCACAACTGAAGTCAATGCATCTAGGACAAGAATAAATTGCATGGAGAAAGAGGGATTGCATGAAATATTTCTGGCACGAGTCTGGTACAGGTACATAGCACATACATGCACACATGCAAGCATATGTATATTGACCTCTCTACTTTTATTAAGCCCATATTACATACAGGAATCTTTTTTTTCATTTTACACATGAAGAAACTAATTAAAATCAATATGTCTTCCCCCCAAAAGTAATGATAAATCAGTACCAAAGAATAGTGTATGAATAATTATGACCAGCTCCTGATAACTATTGTGTGGCAGTGTCACAATGGGAAGAACACTGGATGAGAAATCAGAAGTCCTAAATTCTAAACCCAGCTTAACCACTAAATAATTAGTTATGCAAACTTGGAAAAGTTGCTTTGACTTCTCTAGTTTCAAGCTTGCATACTTATGATATAGAAGATTCAGCTACATCATCTCTAGTCTCTTCAAGTTTTAACATTCTATGATTATTAATAACTATAAAAGTTCAAGAAGGTCCATTAAGATAGGGTCCAAAAATGTATGTTAATGATCAGTTATTTTAAAAGGTGGCAGGGTGGGCTGGTAGGAAACAATGTGGGGACATTGATTATCTTTCCATTGAGTTAAGAGAGAAAGAAAGCTGCTGAAGGCCAAAAAGTAATGAAGCTACTGGGATATCAGGCAATTCTGTTAACATACATGTTGTGTCAAAGGGTACAATTGTTACATCACTGAATACTATTGTAATAGAACGTTGGGAAATAATTTTTAAAAACCATATTAATTCGCTGGGATAACAACAGCCTTAATCCAGTGGAGAACAGATGAAATATTATTTCAGTACCGAATTTGACAGACTGCTCAGCCCAGTTAGAGTATTGAATGTTCAATTCAACTGATAGTTCTTTTGAACCCTATTAGTTATAGTTACTGGAAAATTAAAAGGCAAAGAAGCAAATGGAGAAGAAAATGCACTGTTCTGGAGCTGTTCCTTTCCTCTCTCTTCATTACAGGTTACAATTGCAAAGCATGGGAAACTCTTGCTACATTTACTAAGTACATACTATTTATAGATGGCTATGCTAGCCACTAGGGTTGTATAGACAAAATTCATGCCCTTGGGAGGCTCATTTGAGAGGAAACGGATAATAGATCAAGACAGGCATATGAAAATGGCTAAAATGGTGGTATAAATATAGATGAAAATTCCAGTTAAGAAGGTGTGAGAAGTCATAGAAGAAACCAAATCTCCCATAACTTTGAAATAATCGGAAAAAAGACTTAAGACCAAATAAAGGCCAAGTTATGCAAAGAAAAACATCAAAAATTCCTTCCTCAAGCCCAGGTCTGCACAAAAATACAATAAAGAAGAAAGAATTTGAAGGAGAATAAAATAGCATAGACTAGAAAGTGGGAAATCTTAACCAAGAAATGCAGTCTCTGAAAACTAGAACAAATTAAATAGAACTCAATTACTCCACAAGTCAACATGAAATAAAAGAATGAAAACCAAAAGATTTTTAAAAAATTGAAGAAAACAAGTATCTACTATCAAAGCAAAGATGTCCAAGAAGATATAACCCTCTACCTCCAATCCCTCCAAAAGCCCAGATACTATATTTCAAAAAGTTATATTTCAAAAAGTCCGGATTTACTAGAATCAGAAAGCAAAGTGAAACTAGAAAGAATTGTACTGGTCACCTTCTGGAGGAAAAGAAGGAAAAAATAACTTAGGAATATCATAACCAAAATCCAAATCTTTAAGGTCAAATAAAAATATGACCAGAAAGAAATAATTTGAGTTCTAAGGAACTATAGTCACAATCACACAGCAACCATTGGCATCATTGGCAGCAACCATTATAAAGAAGAAGAAAAAAATCATAGAATTAAAATTTTTTTAAAAAGCAAAAGATAACAGCTTAAACTCCAGAATAACTTGTCCTACAAAACCAATTATAGACAAGGAAAAATAATCCTTTAATGTAAGAGATTAAAATGAGTAGAAACTTTGATTCTAAACATAGAAGACAAGTTAATTGCTGGAGAAAGGTAGGCTTTTGAAAGGTGAAGACATTTGAACAAGTGAAAGGGGCTACTATACAATCATGAGTACTTACATTTTAATAGGTAGAGAAGAAATAAATATCCCTACAAAAGTCTAATGTCTTCAAAAGACACAGAGGGAATGACATAAAACATATAGGACTGAAACAGTTTTATTCCATGTTAACAGATACTCTTAAAAGAAAAAGAAAATAAAGAAGTGGTAAAAATTGAATGGATCATAAATGGGGTGCATAAAGGTATGCAAACATGAAGGAAGTTGGTGGGGTGGAGAAAAACATTACAGGAATTTTACTCTTATCAAACTACACAAAGGAGAGTTGGATACACTGGATACACCCTTATGCATGCACCACCACTACACACACACACATATGTTTATTATAGTAATGAATCAAATTTGACAGGTAAATAAATAAAGATAAGGAAAGTCAAGAAAGTGGCTTAAGAAGAAGGGTAAAATTGGGAAGGCAATAGTAACTAGAAACACAATAAAATTTAACTTTACAGAGTAGATAATAAATGATATATTAAAAGGAAAAGTAATGAAAGAACAGGCAATCTGGATCTGGGTAGGGAGAAGAGGGGCAACAATGAAAAGAGATGGTTATATCACAGTGATATATATGATCACAATGGTTGATCATATTTTTTTCTCTTTCACTACGCTTTTCTTTGTGAAAAGATTGATGCTTATATAAAGGAAGAAATTTTACAATTAATAATCATAACTGAGAGTGTACATGGTATGAACTCATCCATAAAACAGAAGGGGGTAGAATGTATTTTGAGAAATTATTATGTTACAAGCAAATTAATTAAAAGATAATCATCATGATCTTAGACAACAATAAAGAGATATGTTTAAAAGGGAAAAGTAAAAAACTATATTATACTTAATAGACAATTATATGGTACAAATATATAATATATATACAACAAATAACACAAAAATCTACATATTTAAAGGAAAAGTTAATTGGGAAAGAGAGAAAGTAAAACTTTAAGAGTTGGGTTCCTTTAAGACCTAGACAAATCTTATAAAAAGATGAGCAAGAAATAAACTAAGGATCTGAATAGAGCTTTTAAAAAGTTAGCTATGACAATAAGATCTATGGCAATTATTGAAGAAAAAAACTACACTGGATTCTCAGAAATGTATGACACTTTTAACAAAAATTTACCACGTACTACTCTATAAAAATCTCATTATCCAATTCAGAAAAAATAAAAACATATTTTACTGACCAAAGAGCAATAAAAATGTATTTAATAATTCTCTGAAGGAAAGATTCAAATTTAAAATCAAAATTAAGTAAAAATTTTTACAATGTGGCATGTGTATAAAATATTGAATGCAGAATCAGCAATACCTAGGTTAAAATCCCACCTCAAATATTTATGGCCTATGTGATCCTGGGCAAATCAGTTAATCTCTTGGTACCTCAGTTTCTTCAATTGTAAAGTGAGAGGGTTAGACTCCATGAGTCTCAGGTCCTTTCCTAACCTACCTCTATTTATGAAAGACAGAAGGTCAAAGAACAAATCATAGGAAAAAAATTAAATGTCATTAAACAACATGGCAATAATAAAATAAAATAATGAAACTGCTAGCAGCAGTTAGCTATTCCCACCATCATTATTTGAAATAGTTTTAGAAATATTAATTATAGGAATTAGACAAGAAAAATAAATCAAGCATAAACCAAGAAAAAAAAATGACCACTTTTTGCAGATGATAGACCACTTAGAGAACACTAGAGATTCAACTAAAAATAGTAAATAATAAATTGAATAAAGTATCAGTATATAAAACAAATGCTCACAAATCATTAAATTTTCTGTATGATTCCTTCAAAACCCAGCAGGAAGAGAAAGAAAGAAATCTTCCATTCAAAATAATTACAGACTGGATAGAATATTTGGGAGTCCACCTAATAAGACACACAAAAGAATTCCATAAATATGACTAAAACATTCTTTTTTACTCAAAAATAGTTTTATTTCCCAATTACATGTAATAATAATTTTCGACAAATATTTTCCAAATATAAGTTCCAAACCGTCTCCCTCCTTTACTTCCATCCCCCCACTGAGATGGGTAATTAATTTGATCTGGGCCATACATGTATTATCAGGCAAAACATACTTCCATATTGATAACTGGAAAACATTCTTTATAGTAACAAACATAGACCTAAAAAAGTGGAAAGGGATAAGTTACTTATGATGGGGTCATATCAATGTAATAAAAATGACAATACTACTCAAACTGATTTACTTATTTAATGCTATATGAAACAACCAAAGAATTACTTTAAGGTTTTTTAAAAGATCATAAACTTCATCTATAATCAAAAATTTCATGGGGAAAAGGGGGATATGAAAAGGACCTGGTAATTTCAAACTTCAAACTATTCTATAAAATAGTAGTCATCAAAATGATTTCATGCCACTTAAAACAGAAATGTCAATAAATGGGATCTTAGGATAGGAACATATGATTTAGAACTGATGAACATAACAGGATAGTGTTTGATAAATACAAAAACCCCTGGTACTAGGGAAAGTATTTGCTATTTGACAACTGCTCAGAAAACTGGAGAAAAATGTGGCAGAAACTAGACCTCTATCTTTATCCCCATTGTTTTTCCATCTCATTATTGCCAAAAAGCCCTGTTTCAGACCTCATCCATGCCACCTACCTACTTCTGGCTTCCACTCCAGAGCTTCCCAGATAGTCCTGTCAGCCCTAATCCAGGTTTGTAGCTCTTGTTTTTCGGCAGTTGTCCTGACTACCATAAGGTAGACTTCCTGAGCCTCTTAGGATGCAAAACCTACTAGAAGTTTTTAAATAAAGAGGGTCCCTGAATAGTCTCATCAGTCAGCTCCCTGAATGAACCCCTCTCCATCAACTGATACACTACTTTGATACATTCCTTCATGGTTAGCAAAGTTCCATTTCCTCAAATTCTCTTTATCACAGTGATTCATCCTATTTACATCCCATCCCCTTTCCCTCCTCCACCATTCCCTCACTCCCATCTCCCTCAATCTTACCCCCTAAAAATGTCCCATTCCAGAATTCCTAGCCTTCTACTGCACTTAAAATGCTTGCTCAAAAATATTTATAGCCACGTTCTTTGTAGTGGCAAAAAATTGGAAAAAGAAGGGATGCCCTCTGGCTGGGGAATGGCTGAACAAATTGTGGTATCTGTTGGTGATGGAATACTACTGTGCTCAAAGGAATAATGAACTGGAGGAATTCCATGTGAATTGGAAGGACCTCCAGGAATTGATGCCGAGTGAAAGGAGCAGAAGCAGAACCATTATACACAGACAGATACACTGTGGCACAATCAAATGTAATGGACTTCTCTGTTAGCAGCAATGCAATGACCTAGGACAATTCTGAGGGACTTACAAGAAAGAACGCTACCCACATTCAGAAAAAGAACTGTGGGAGCAGAAACTGTAATAAAGGAATAAAGCAAGTAGATGGGGTTTATGGGTCCCTAGGTCAGTAGGTGGGAAAGGAGGGTACAATGATGGAGGTAGTAAATTGAGCTGGTAGGAGAGATGTGAGAGAATGACTGAGATTAGGGAAATATAAGATGATGAAGTATAATGAGCGGCAAGGGGAGAGGATGAGGTAGTTGGCCAGGCAGCTGCAACAGGGAGACACGGACTGGGTACACAGGCTGAGACAGAGGACACTGAAGGGAAACAGGCTGAACCCTTTCAGGTAGGAAGGGCACTTCTACAGACAAAAGGTTGGGGCCAGTCAGAAATGGTTTGAAACTAACTAGAGGACTTTCTAGTCAGTTTCTCAGGTTCACAAAGAAGGAGTCCCCAGGCTCTTCCCTGCCTGTGAAATAGACGGGTTTCTCAGAGGAAGTATTGGGATCACCACTTCCTCCAAGATGGACGCCTCCAATTCCCCTCAGGACCCAAAGAGAAACTATTCCTTTCTCTCCTTATCCCTCTTTTATCATTTAACCAATGATTTAGCAAAAGGTTTGATTAAATAACAACAGGGTTTATTAAGTTTCAGGGTTGATTATAAAGGACAGAGGGATACAAGGTTTTTCTAACAACCGCCTAGGGAGAAGCTCCAGGTGGGGGCATTCTCACAGGAATGGGGCAAACTGAGCAAGAGCCTGCTCCCACTCATCCTGGGAGGCTTTGTTGCCTTTAAGGTTATATACACAATGAATCAGGAGATAATTTGTAACAAGGGTAAGCCACTTGTCTATGGGGAAAACCTAAGTCTTCAAAGCTTGATTGCTACCACCCAAATCCACCCTTCTCCCAAAACCCACAGGAAATCAGGAAAGGAAATGGGGAATGAAATAGGGAAGGTCAGGGAGATCCAGAGGTATTAGCTAAGCTACAAAATCTCAAGAGAAAAGGCACAGAATCAAGGCCAGGTTTCAGCCCAAAGACCCAGTTCAGTTGACCCTTCTGCTCTGACCGAGCCTCCTGGATCAACTGCCACTAGTCAGGGTTCTAAACCTTCTCAACTGCCAGAAATTCTGCAGTTAGCCTTTTGCAGAGTTGACTGCACCTCTGCAGGACAATGAGGTACTTACAAGAAAGAAGGCTACCCACATTCAGAGAAAGAACTGTGGGAGTAGAAACACAGAAGAAAAACAATTGCTTGATCACGTGGTTCAATGGGGATGTGATTGGGGATATAGATTCTAAAGGATCATTCTAGTGCAAATATCAATAATATGGATATAAGTTTTGATCAATGACACATGTAAAAACCAGTGGAATTACTTGTTGGCTGGGGTGAGTAGGAGGGAAGGGAAAGAACATGAATCATGTAACCATGGAAAAATATCCTAAATTAATTAATTAAATAAAATTCTTTAATTAAAAAAATAAAATGCTTGCTCAAAAAGTAACAAAACTAGTTTCATCTGAAGCCTTTTCCCTATCACACTACTACAACCTTTATAGGCAGCTAGGTGTCACTATGGATAGAGCTCTGGATCTGAATACAAAAAGACAGTTCAAATCCTGCCTCAGACCTAGGAGAGATCACTGAACCATTGTCTGCCTCAGTTTCCTCATCTGTAAAGTGAGGACAACAATAGCATCTTCCTCAGGATTATTGTGAGGATAAAAGTAAAGTGCTTTGCAAATCTTAAGGTACAATATAAATTCTGCCTATTATAATAATCTTCTGGGCAACTAGGTGGCACAGTGTATAAAGTACCATGCCCAAAGTCAGGAGTACCTAAATTCAAATCTGACTTGAGAATATTTAGCAACTGTGTGACCCTGGTCATGTCACTTACCATTGATTGTCTCAGTTTTCTCCTCTGAAAGAATGATCTGTAGAAGGAAATGGCAATCCCCTACAGTATCTTTACCAAGAAAACTCCAGAAAAGATCATGAAGAATTGGAGGCAACTAAAAAATGACTAAACAACAACAAAAACAATAATCTTCAGGTATTCACTGAGAGGTGGCTCCCTCCTACTGACATTGTATCACATTATCCACTCTTTTCAGTACTAATTGCACTTCCCCTCAATTACTTACCCAGCTTTGTAGCCTTGGTGGAAAATTTGAGTAATCTTTGCACCCCATGAACATTTCCATACTTTCCCTCTGTGACAATTGCTTAGCAACCTGTCTTCTTTTCAGATTCAAATTATTCACATAATTCAAGTCCTGGATTAGGGCAGCTGGGTGATACAATGGAAAGAAGATCATAGATTGAGAGTTGGAGAAGACTTCCAAGGTTACCTAGTCCAGTCTTCTAATTTTAGAGATTAGGAATCTGAGATCCAAATGGGTCTAACGAATCAGCCAAAGAGCAGCGGGGAGGCATTCCTATCCCATAGCTATTTAGTCTGCATCTCTCCTTCCCTTAGAGCTACATAAGGGACCTGCAACCAGAAGCTCCTTTTGACTTGCCCTGTGATAAAATATATCACCCAACTATGAAGTCTCACCTCAATGACTGGTTGTGACCCCTACCTTGACTTGCCTTCCTGTCTTTTCAAACCATCCCTGTCTCCCCTAGCCTGCCAATAGCTACCAGCTACACATCATTCAGCTTGCTTCACTCTAGACTTCCCTAGGGGAATAGGAGTAGGCAGGAAGTGGTCAAAAAAATCTAAATGAGCTTCAGATGAGTTTTAGGTAGGGCTGTGAAATAAATATTTAACAATTAGCTCTGATGAAAGGAAGGGAAATTGTATGCCTGTTTAATCTGAAATACTAACTTTTTCCATCACCTTAAGTCTAGACAATCAACAAAACAATAAATCAAACCCTGATTTGTTGCTTTTGCTGATTTCTGAGATGTATATACTCACACAGAGAAATTAACAATTGACAGACTGTTGTAAGAGCTGGTTACACCAAAACCCTGGCTTCACATGACAATTCACTGTGATGCAGACAGTTTGAGAGGAGTTCCCTTTAACTATGGGAGATTTGGAAGATTAGAAGTTATAGGAAATCTGAGAGAAGGTATGATAGTGGTGTGGAGTGCCTGTATGTGTCTATGTGTGTGTGCATGCAGACAGACAGAGGAATGAGGAAGAAAGAGGGAGAAGAGAGGAGGGGAGAAGAAAGAGATGGAGAAAGGAGACAGGAGAGAGAGAGAGAGAGAGAGAGAGAGAGAGAGAGAGAGAGAGAGAGAGAGAGAACACTTTTACTGAGCAGAGTAAGCACTTCAGCTCAAAACCACTTTAGATATATGTAGTCTAAGGCCCTTACCCAACAAATGAGAAAACTGAGGTCCAAAAATATTAACTGACTTGGCCAAAGTCATAGCAACAGAGCCTGTATTCAACCCAAGACCTCTGATTCCAAATCCAGGACTCTTTAACCCCACTACATTGTCCCTGCCCCTGCCCTTCAAAACAAACATAAATCTTTTTTTGTTTCATTTACTAATCTATAGAGAGAGCAGGTATATAATTAGAAATGCTTGGTTTTATTCCTGGCTGCTGCATTGAGCTAAAAGTTATTTAAAAAGAAAGAGGAATGCAGTGTAATAAACAAGGAGATTGAGGGGAGAAAAAGAAAGAAAAGCATTATGGAAAACTTTTTAAATTTAGTAAACAAATGATTTGCAAACCTCCAATTAACCATCAGTTCAATTGCCTCCCCAAAGAAGACTTGGAGAGAATTGGCAACCAGCCACCAAAGCTCCTGGCTTGGGCTCCTTTCACCTTCCTGTCCCCTGGGCTCTGAACAAAAATGTCAGCTACCACTTCACAACTGATTAGTCTAATCCATGCAAAGTGTAAGTTAAGTACCCTAACTTACAATGGATCAAGTAGATGTATTCACTAAATGTGGTAAACACAACCCTTTCATTAAGTAGCCTGTAACAGATGTGAAAACAGTGGGAATGGAGCAGAGCATCTCCCTAACATTAATGAGAGTCTTCCCAGCAGAAGCTCATTTTTCCATTTACACAGCACTAATTTTACTATTGATTGGTAAGGGGAGGGGAAGGAAGAATATACCTTCAAATTTTCTTCAGTAAAAAGAGGAGCATTTTGTTTTTTATACTTTTTTTCTTAATTAGACAGAAACTTACTCAAAGTTGGGGAAGTCAAAGAGTTAAACAAATTGATTTGGTGATTAGGAGTCAACAAATCAACAAACATTTTTAAACACCTGCTCCATGCTAGATAGTGTGCTAAATCCTGTGAGTAAAAAAAAGTGAAAATAGAACTTGCCTTCAAAGAGCATACCATTCTAGAACTAGGAAACAAGGGATAAAGAAAAATATATGAAAAATAAGAAAGAAAATTTGATTTGGGAGAGAGGCATGATCAGGTGCTGAGGAGACTAAGAAAGGAAGGAAACTAGAAATTCTGAAAGATGAAGAAGACCATTCCAGGTATGAAGGACAACAAATGCAAGGATCCTGCAAAAGGCAGGATATGGAAGCAGCTGGTAGTGCAGAGGTTAGCTGCTGGACCTTGAGTCAAATAGTCCTGAGTTCAAATTTGACCTCACACATCAGCTATCTTACTCTGAGCAAGTCACTTAACCCATCTGCCTCAGTTTCCATAGCTGTAAAATGGGAATAATAAAAGCATTTGGCTCCCAAGATTGTTGTGGTGATCAAATGAGGCAATATCTGTACAATGCTTGACACAGTACCTGGAATATTGTAGGTGCTTAATAAGTACTTGTTTCCACCTGACATATGAGGAACACAAAGAAAAAGGGTTGGCTGAACTTCAAATCTCATTGTGCATGGATAGAAGTAGATGGAAGAAAGTGTAGCGATCTGGAAAGTTAAGTTGAAATCAGCATTTAAGACCAAATATGAGACTTTAGATTTGATCCTGGAGGTAATAGGGAGTCACTCAAATTTATTGAATTAGAGAGTAATCTAATGAAACTTGTGCTTAAGGAATATTACCTTGGAGCTAATGTGGAGAGGGTGGATTTGAGAGGGGAGAGAAAGAGAGAGAGAGAGAGACAGACAGACAGACAGACAGAGACAGACAGACAGAGAGAGACAGAGACAGAGAGACAGACAGACAGAGAGAGAGAGAGAGAGAGAGAGAGAGAGAGAGAGAGAGAGAGAGAGAGAGAGACAGAGACAGAGACAGAGAGAGAGAGACAGAGAGAGAGAAACAGAGACAGAGAGAGACAGAGAGACAGACAGAGAGAGAGAGAGAGAGGGAGAGAGAGAGTAGGGATCCCAAAAAGACAAAGAGATAGTCAGGAACAACCTAGTTCCTGTCCAGTACACTAGACTGAACTAGGAAGTTTTGTAGGTGTAAGCAAGATGCAGTCACTTATAGGATATTTAAGGTAAATGAGAATGAAAAGGAAAGGACACTCCCAAGATTATGAATGTAAGTGACTAGAGATTAGAAAATTATAAAATCTCAGAGTTGGGAAGGTCTGAAGAGTACATTTAGTCTTACCTATGCATCCCACCTGACAAATGACCATGTATCCTCTGCTTAGATTTCTCCCTGGCAGTAGGAATCCACCATCTCTCAAGGCATCCCATCCCATCCCAGCTTGTGATAGCTATACCTATGAAAGCAATTCCTTTTCTTCATGTGTACAATTTAATCTTGACCACCTCTATCTATTACTTCTAATTCTTACTGGGCTTTGAAAGAAAAGTTTCAATAGAATGGTAGGGATAGAAACCAAATTACACAGGAGTAAAATAAAGGGTTGCCTTAATTATCTCTAAGGCCTCTTCCAAATCTAACATTTTCTGATTCTAAGTTACCCTTCCAATTGCTAAACAGAGTAGATCAAATACTTTATGTAGTTCTATCTTAAATTCACAGTCACAGACTTTGGTTTATATGTCCCTCTTAGCCCCAAGACTTATATAATTTTAGTGAGAACTTGAAAAATCTTCCCTGGAGTCAATTAGATTAATTCCTTTTGGTGTTGAGCTAATTCAATTGCTAAAGCCATAATTGTCATAGAAGGATGATCACATCCAGAAATGTTGACATTAACTACACCTTGCTTAGAGAGATTAATTTTTTAAAAAATCAGGAAAAGGAGTTAAGGGCCTTGATCATGAATTAAGAAGAATGCTTTTTGGTTATAAGAAAGAAGACTAAAGGTTTAGGTAGGCCAGCCAATATAATAAAAATAATAATTCTATATAAATTAATTTATTTATTTGGGACCATCCCAATACAAGTGCCAAAAAAATATTTAATAGAGCTAGAAAAAACAATAACAAAACTCATCTGGAAGAATAAAAAATCAAGACTACCAAGGGAATCAATGAAAAAAGATATGAAGGAAGGTAATCTAGCTGTACTAGATCTAACTGTATTACAAAGGAGAATTATCAAAACAATCTAGCACTGGCTAAGAAATAAGAATAGTTCTATTGCAAATATGAATAATATGTAAATAGGTTTCGACCAATGATACATGTATAACCCAGTGGAATTTCTTATCAGCTCTGTGAAGGGAGAAGGAAGAGGGTTGGGAAAAATTATTAATCATATAACCATGGAAAAATATTATAAATAAATAAATAATAGGGAAAAAAGAAATAAGAGTAGAGTATCAGTGAAATAGAGTAAGTATTAGGTGCAATACACAAGAGTAAGTGACCATAGTAAGTCAGAATTTGATAAACTCAAAGACCCCAGCTTTTGGAACAAAAACTCACTATTTGGCAAAAACTGCTAGGAAAACTAGAAAATACGATATCAGAGACTAGGTAGAGACCAACATTACATATTGTATACTAAAATAAGGTCAAAATGGGGACATGATTTAGACATAATATAAGCAAATTAGGGAAGCATGGAATAGTTTGCCTGCTACATGGTTAATGGAAGAATTTGTGACTAAACAAGAGGTAGACAGAAAGCATTACAGGATATAAAATGAATAATTTTGATTGCATCAAATCAAAAGGTTTTGTACAAACAAAACAAATTCAGACAATATTGAAAGGGAGACAAAATTTATAGCAAATCTCTCTGATAACAGTCTCATTTCTCAAACATATACAGAACTGAATCAAATTTATAAGAATATGAGTCATTCCCCAGTTGATGAGTGGTAAAAGGATATGAACAAGTTTTCATATGAAGGAATCAAAACTATCAATAGTCATTTTTAAAATGCTCTAAGTCACTACTGATTAGAGAAATGCAAATTAAAACAACTCTTGAGGTACATACAACCTTACACTTTTCAGATTGGCTCATATGAAATAAACGGAAAATGATCAATGTTGGGGGTGATATGGGAAAACTGAGACACTGGTGCCCTGTCGGCCGAGTTGTGAATTGATTCAACTATTTTGGAGAGAAATTTAGAACTATGCCCAAAGGGCTACAAAACTTTTATTATTATTCTAATAGTCATTATACTTGTTATAATTGATTCAGTGACTACTAGGTCTGTTTCCCAAAGAGAGAAAAAAAATAATCAAATGGACCTATAAGTAAAAAAAATATTTATACCAGCTCTTTTTGTTATGGCAAAGAATAAGCAAATGGGTGGATGTACATCAATTGGGGAATGGCTGAACAAGTAGTGGTATATTATTTTAATGGGTTACTATTGCAGTATAAGAAATGACTAACAGAATCCTTTCAGAAAAACCAGAAAAGACTTACATGAAGTGATGCAAAGTAAAGTGAGCAGAATCCAGAGAACAACATACACAATTACAAAAATATTGTATGATGATCAACTACGAGTAATTTAGCTTTTCTCAGCAATACAATAATCTAAAACAATTCCAAAGGACTTCTGATGAAAAATGCTATCTTCCCTCAGAGAAAGAGCTGATAGAGAATGAATGCATATAGAAGCATACTTTTTTAACTTTATTTTTCTTGTTTTTTTCTTTCTTTCGGGGATGTGGGGGTGATCTGTATTTTTTTCACAACATGACTAATATGGAAATATGTTTTGTATGACTACATATATATCAAATTGTTTGCCTTCCCAATGAGGAGAGAAAGGAGAGGGGGAAGGAAAGAATTCAGAATTTAATTTTTTAAAATGTCAAATTTAATTTTTATGTGTAATGAGAAAAAATAAAATATTTTTGAAAGACTAAGGATTAATCAACGGCTAATGTCTTGCAACAAGGAAGATTAATTAGCAGATTCATGAATTGGGTTTCCATTTATAGTTTTGACTATAATTTTAGTGTGAATAATAATTCTTTAGTTTTAGTAACTCTATCCCCTCCTTTTTTTAGTAGCTTTAGGTCAATATGTAAAAAATATTGGGGGGCAGCTGGGTAGCTCAGTGGAGTGAGAGTTAGGCCTAGAGACAGGAGATCCTAGGTTCAAACCTGGCCTCAGCCACTTCCCAGCTGTGTGACCCTGGGCAAGTCACTTGACCCCCATTGCCCACCCTTACCACTCTTCCACCTATGAGACAATACACCGAAGTACAAGGGTTTAAAAAAAAATATTGACAATACTACCAATTCTATTTTTGCTTTAATTCAGACTTGTGATCTTACCAATCGAAGGAATTGCTATCACCTCTGTAGCTACATTTACAATTTTGGAGTCTTTGAGAATTGCTTTGGGAGCACTGAGAGGTCAAGGAACTGAACTAATAGTATTGAGATCTAACTCCAGGGTCCACCAGATATCAGCTACCTTTGCAATAATAAAGAAATGTTTCTGTGAAGAAATGTTTTTAAAAAATGTAAAATTTACTCATCATTCATTTCAGTAATGATAAGATAGATAAGAGAGTAAAAATAAGTGATGAAGGCTATAAACTTTTTTTTAAAAAGGACCTAACTCAGCAAATTCACTAACTGTGAGAATTTTTTATGTATACTATATTAACTTATATTAAGATTCAGTGAGAATTTCTATATATTCCTGTGTCTGGGATCTGGGCCAGAGATACCATCTAGTCTGCCACTTTTTAAATTTTCTTTGTCCTTCAGAATCTCTGTGAATGTCTTCCTTTTTAACAGAATACTTTATTGGTTATGATGTATCCTAACAAATAAACCTGATATAACCAATAAATTTATATTCTAACCCAAAAATCAGTCTCTTGAGATGATTTTAATCACAACAACTCAACAACAGTAAATATTTAAGTACATTGTGTCAGGCAGATAAGTGTGGGATAAAAGTATATAGAACATAATCCCTGCCCTTAAGGAATTTGTAATCTAGCAAATTTATAATCTTGAGTCGTTAGCTCTGATATAATATGGAATCACTGTCCTTATATTCTATATGCCCACCAAAAAACAAAAAGAAAATTTTTGAAACCAACTTTATATTTTTTTTCATGGTTAGAAAAATGTGGCATTAACCTCCAATGATCTATAATCCCTTATGCCCCATATTTAAACCCCAACAAATAGAGCAACATGACATTAGCATTCCTTGCCCTAAATTCTATGCTTTGAAAAGCAGCTATTTGTTCTAATGGTTGCTATGGCAGAAAATTACCTTAGATCAGACTCAGGATTCTATCATGTGTTCACATATGCACAAGCAACTGGGAGTAGGTAAACAAAAAACTATATTCTGATTACCTGAGAAAGCACGTGGGCAAAACAATTTTCCTTCATCTAAAAAGGTGTTAGTTCCCTCAGATTAATAAGAACAGTAACCATACTTTGTCCAGGTTGCCATTATCTTTAGTAGCTTCAGTAATAAAATTATAAAAATGTTCTTTTATTTCTAGTGTGCTTGTAAAACTTCACTGGACTCCTGCTTACTCAAACAGAAGTACAAAGTGACTTCTTGCATCACAGTAGAAGCCTACCACAAGAAAAAATGTAATATTGATCAATTGATTGAGGATTGGAACTCTAAATACTAGTAGCTGGTACCAGAAACAATGTCCCCAAATAGAGATAGATTCTGCAATAATGGAGACAGTCCCAAATAAAAAAAATTTTTTTAATGAATTTAGAAAAAATTTAGTCCTTTGCAGTTGGATTTTGTGGGCATACCATTTACATGGCAATTATCAATAACATTTCCTTTAACATGTAGGAGTGTAAGAACATAATGGCACTTTTTACCACTAGAAAGCAACAGTATGCACTGCAGGGATAAATTGTTGTGTACTTAGATTTGTGAAAAGTCATATAGATCCCACTGCATTACCTATTTCAAAATTAAAGCTAAAACCTATTCTAAAAGGAAGATGGCTAGACAATGAACAAGTTCCTTCCCTTAATATTATTTCCAAATATTTACCTAACAACTTCTCCCTTCCCCATCCACATGATCAACTTCTTTTAGAAGGGAGAAGGCAAAATGGTCCGATTTGATTTGACAAACATTTATTTAGGGCTCACTTCATTCAAGGTATTGTGCTAGGCTTTGGAGATTTAAAAAAAAAAAGTGAACAAAAGCTCCTTTACCAGATCTCAAACTATACTATAAACTATATGGTACTGGCTTAGAGACAGAAGGGTGGATCAATGGAATAGACTTGGGGTAAATGACAGTAGCAAGATAGTGTATGATAAACTCAAAGATCCCAGCTTTTGGGACAAAAACCCACTATTTGACAAAAACTGCTGGGAGAATTAGAAAACATATGGGAGAAATTAGGCTTAGATCAACATCTTACACCCTATACCAAGACTAACTCGGAGTGGGTAAATGACTTAAATAGAAAGAGGAAAATCATAAACAAATTAGGTGAACATATATTAGTATATCTGTCAGATCTATTGGAAAGAAAGGAATTTAGGATAAAGCAGGAGATAGAGAACACTACAAAATATAAAATAAATACTTTTGATTATATTAAATTTAAAAGTTTCTGTACAAACAAAACCAATGTAACCAAAATTAGAAAAGAAGCAACAAATTGGGGAAAACATTTTATGACAAAAACCTCTGACAAAGGTCTAATTTCTCAAATTTACAAGGAGCTATGTCAATTGTACAAAAAATCAAGCCATTCCCCAATCAACAAATTGTCAAGGGACATGAATAGGCAGTTTTCAGATAAAGAAATCAAAACTATCAATAAGCACTGAAAAAGTGTTCTAAATCTCTCATAATCAGAGAAATGCAAATCAAAACAACACTGCGATACCAACTCACACCTAGAAGATTAGCCAATATGACAGTAAACGAAAATAATAAATGTTGGAGGGGATGTAACAAAATGAGGACACTAATGCATTGCTGGTGGAGTTGGGAATTAATCCAGCCATTCTGGAAGGCAATTTGGAATTATGCTCAAAGGGCTTTAAAAGAATACATGCCTTTTGATCCAGACATGCCACTGTGAGGTTTGTACCCCAAAAAGATAATAAGGAAAAATGCTTGTACAAAAATATTCATAGCTACACTCTTTGTGGTGGCAAAAAATTGGAAAATGAAGAGGTGTCCCTTGATTGGAGAATGGCTGAACAAATTGTGGTATATGATGATGATCAAATACTATTGTGCTGTAAGGATTGATGATCTGGAGGCTTTCCATATGAACTGGAAGAATCTCAATGAACTGATGCAGAGTGAAATGAGCAGAACCAGAAGTACATGGTACACAGAAAGTAAAACATTGTAGAAAAATCAAATGTAATGGTCTTTGCTACTTCTAGCAATGAAAGGAGCCAGGGCACTCCTGAAGGATTTATGTAAAAGAATGTTATCCACATTGAGAGAAAGAACTATGGGAGTAGAAATGCAAAAGCAAAACATATGATATCACTTATCACATGTATATATGGGTATGTGATTCAGAGTTTAAGCCTTAAAAAAATCACTCTATAGCAAAAATGAATAATATGGAAATAGGTATTAAGTGACAACATTTGTCCAACCCAGTGGAGTTGCTTGTTGGCTCTTGAAGGGGGGGGAGGAAAGAGGGGAGCAAAAAAAAAGAATCATAGAAATATGGGAAAATATGTATAAACAAATAAAATTTTTGAAAAGAGAGAGAGTTCCTGCCCCTGGGTAGCTTATACTCTGATAAAAGGATAGAATATGTAGACAGAGAATTTTTTTTTAAATCTTTACCTTCCACTCTGTATCAGTTAATAGAAATCTTCTAAGGTTTCTCTGATTCCATCATAGTCGTCATTTCATTACATTCATACACCACTCTTTTTCAACCACTCCCTAAATTTGCTCCCAGTTCTTTGCTACCAAAAAAGAAAAAGGGCATTGCTGAATCAAATGGCATGCATTCTTTTAAAGTCCTTTGAGCATAATTCCAAATTACCTTCCAGAGTGATTGGATCAATTCACAACTCCACCAGCAATGTATTAGTGTTCCAATTTTGCCACATCCCTGCCAACATTTATTATTTTCCTTTACTGTCATATGACTTTAGTTGATTCTTGATGTTTTACAGAGACATTAGATTCCACTTACCCAATTCTAATTTTAAAGAAATTGTTTTCTTCAATGAATTCTTGCATCCCCCTTTCCATTTAGTCAATTCTATTTTTTAAGGATTTTTTTCTTTTCCCTTGGTGTATGCTAGTGCTCCTCTTCACCCTAAGACTATTCCTTAGGACTGCAACTTGGATCTCCATGTGGACAATGCTACAATAGTCTTGCCCCCAGAGACAGCAAAGAGACCCCTGTAATCTCCTTCTGAGTGATTGTCTGTTTCCCTTTACTGTCTATGGCTGAAACTTTGCCGCTAATTCAATAGCACCCAAGGCTTGTCCTGGTTTACTGAGGCAAGACTTGCCTTGGAATGCTCTGTGCTCCACTTCCACATGAGTGAAATAGATCTTCCCTGCTGGCCTTCTAAATTTGGCCTTAAAAATTGTTTAACCCTAACCTTTTGTGGGTTCTGCCACTCTAAATTCATTTTGAGGCATTATATCAAAGTTGTCTGAAGGGTAATTTAGTAGAGATCAGAAAGGTCTATCTACCTTGTTTACCATCTTAACTCAAGAAATAAATCTGAAAGAAGAGAGTAACTCCACAAGAATTCCACATAAAGCATCAAAGAAAATGTTATAATAAAAGAGTAACTGAGAAAAAATGAAACAAGAGATGAAAATATATAATATTAAAGGAAGTAACTGGAAAGAGTAATGAATTAAGCATTTATTAAAAAATATATTAAGAGCACAGATTTTTAAAATACTCAACATTTGCATTTTTAGATCATTGCATTACTAAGACACATACACTGTATGATTAACTAATGATAACAACCCCTGCTTCATACCACAAAATGGGGATAATAAAAGTCCAATTCTAATTGTGAGCATGAAATGAGATAACCAGTGAAAAGCATTATTCAAAGCATAAAGCACCGTTTGAATGTGGGTTGTCATTGTCATCATTATCATCATCATTTCAAGTGGCAACCAAGAAAATGGAAATCTACTATCCCCTAAAATGAAAAGGAACTTTTCAATAAATATTTAAATTAAATATTTTGACATATATAAAAAGATATTATCAATAATGAAACTATATATACATAGATAAGTATGTATTATGTACATATACACTAAATGGCATATTATCTAAAGTAGTCAGGTGGTAGAGTGGACGGAACTGGATCTCAGAATCAGGAAGAACTTAAATCAAACCCAGCCTCAGACACTTACCAGCCTTGTAACCCTGAGCAAATACTTAATATTTGTTTCCTCAGTTTTTTCATTTGTAAAATAAGGATGGTAATAGCTACTACTTCACAGTTTTTTGTGAGGATCAAATGAAATAATATTTGCAAAATGCTTAGCACAATACCTGGCACATAGAAAGCACTAAATAAGTGTTATTTATTATTATTGTTGTAGCTATTATTATTTTAATTTCCTTTAATGAATTTAATTTAACTAAATATTTAAAGAAAAAATAATCACATTGCAAGAAGAATACTAAAATTATAATTGGTGAGGAACCTCAATGCATATCTCAAGAGAATCTAAAGATCTAAACAGAATTTTACTCTCTGGCTATATTTGTCAACTCTAAATGACTCCTTTACAAAAATTGCCCATGTATTTGAAAATAAAAATATCTCACACAAATGCAGAAAAGTAAAAATAGTAAGCACTTCTTACTGACAATAAAAATGGCATTCATCAAAGATCTTTAGAAGAAATTATTAAAAATTAGAGACTAAATAATTAAGTCCTAAAGAATTGGTCACAAATAACAAAAACAATGAATGTTTTATAAATGTTAGTTACTATTATTATTATTATTATTATTCTATTTCCATCAGCCAAAGAGAGAAAGAAGAGATTAATGAATTGGCCATGCAATGAAAATAATATGAAAACAACTAATAAAAAAATCATCTAACTACCAAAGTATTAATTCTGAAAATCAAAGGAAAGTTAAACAAAATTGAAAGTGAAAACAGATTTTTTTAAAAACCTACATTGAATTAACAAATAAAGCCAAGAAAATTTTAAAATCATATAATAGACAAATAATTAGTCTGTTTTTAGAGAGAGAAAAAGCAATTTTTTATACCAAACATAAAAAAGAATTCACAACAATTAAAGATAAAATAAAGGAAACTGTTACCCAATTATACAAAAAAGAAACTGATAATTTGTATTAAATTGATAAATATTTACCCATGTTAACAGAAGAAACAAAATATTTCAATATTTCAATATCAGAAAAAATATAAACTGAACAAGTCCTAAATGACCTCCCCAAGAAAGAACTCAGGAACATATATATTTCTGGGTGAGTTCCATGAATTTTTTTAAAATAATTAATTTTAAAAGAGTATGTACTATTTGTGAAAATGATGGAAAAGATTCTTTCAAACATTTTACAGCATACTAATATGGTCTTTATACCTGAATCAGGATTAGATGAAGTAAAAAAAGAAAATTATGTACCATTATCTCAAATGAACATCAACACAAAAATATTAACTAAAATATCAGCCAAGAGACTCTAGCAGTATATCAAAAATAGCATACACTATGATCAAGTTGGATTTATACCAAGAATGAAGGGATGATTCAATGTGAGGAAAATTATACATATAATGTTAACAAAACTGATTTTTTTAATAACCTAATCATATTCTTAGGTGCTGAAAAAGCTTTTTGACAAAAACCCTACATTTGTTTCTGTTAAAAGTAGTAGAAAAGTTAAGAACAAATGGACTTTTCCTTAATATGGGTAGTAATAACCTACTTAAAATGCAGAGTCAACATTACTTGTAAGGGAGAAAGGCTAGAGATCTTTACATAAAGCAAGGCTCTAAATTATCAACATAGCTATTCAACATAGTGCCAGAAATGCTAGCAATAAATTAAAGCAATAAACAGAAATCAAGGAAACAAACATAGGAAAAATATTGATATTTATAGATGATATGATGGGTTATTTAGAGTGTCCAAAGGAGTTAACTAAAAATCATTTAAAGGAAAACTTGAGCAAAGTTGCAGTTTGTAAAATAGAAATAAATGATCAGTATTTCTGAATATAACCCCAAAACTCCAACAGAAGAGGTAGAAAGAAAATTTCCATTCAAAATAACTATAGAATGTGTGTCCCACTTCCTTTGTGGGAGGTGTCAGAAAAAAAGTATAAAAGAGAGACTTTGGCGCCTTTTCTCTCTCTCTACTCTGGAGCCTGGAGGCTCTCAGACCCTGATCTCTCTCTCAGCGCCTTTTTCCCTTTCTATCCACCTCCTAGTTTTTCCTAGACCTTCCCTTTTCTAATTAAAATAAAACCTAGCTATTCTAAACCCTAAAGTTGCTCTTTTATTTGAGCCCCTGAAGGGCACGGGGGCTGGGGACCCCTCTACCTCCCTTTCCCTTCCTCTACCTTCCTCTCTCCTCTCTCCCATTTCTCCTTCCTCTCCTACTTTCCTCTTCCTCCTTTCACTCCCCTCACAAATGTATAAAATACTTCATATTCTATCTATGAAGATATACACAAAAACTATATAAATACAACTACAATACAGTCTTAACTGAAACAAAGAAAAGTCCCAAATAATTAGAGAAACACTTTTGCTGATAAGTGAATTAATATAACAAAAATGGCAATAGTACCTAAGTTAATTTACTTGATGAGACTAACATGAATCCGACTAAGAAAAATAAACCAAGAAATTTACTTACGAGAACAAAAGGTCATGTATATTAGAGGAAATCATGAAAAAAAAAAGTGGGGAGGTAGCTGGGTAGCTCAGTGGATTGAGAGCCAGGCCTAGAGATGGGAGGTCCTAGGTTCAAATCTGGCCTCAGACACTTCCCAGCTGTGTGACCCTGGGCGAGTCACTTGACCCCCATTGCCTACCCTTACCACTCTTATGCCTTGGAGCCAATACACAGTATTGACTCCAAGACAGAAGTTAAGGGCTTAAAAAAAAAAGTGGAATGGAATAGGGCCTAGAGATATCAGATCTCAAACTACATGGCAAATCAGTAATCAACAAAACAGTTTAGTATTGGTTAAAAAAAGTAAAGAAGTCAACTGGTAGAACATATTAGGAACACAGCATAATAGAGAAGCCAGAAGATCGCAGCTACAGCCTTTGGCAAAAAGTTCTGGAAAAACTGGAAAGCAGTGTGGCAGAAATGAAGTACACACCAACATCTCATATCATGTACCAAGAGAGACTCCAAATGAATATATGACTTAGACACAAAAGATCATATCATAAACAAATGAGGGTATCAAAGAAGTCTACACCTTTCACAAATATGAAAAGAGGAAAAGTTTATGGCCAAAGAAGGGATAAATAACATCCCAGAAGACAAAATGGATAATTTTGTTACATAAAATGTACAAAATTTGGGACAAAGTAAATAAAATAAAAATAAAAAGTAAAAATAAAAAAATGCAATTAAAATGAGAGGGGAAACAAATAACATGGTGTGGGGGGATTACAACCAGTTTTTTTTTATTAAGGTCTCACATCCCACATATGTGAAAAATTGATTCAAATTTATAATAGGAATTGCCACACCCAAAAAAGACAAATGATATGAAAAGGAAGTTTTTCAAGAAGGCAATCCAGAATTACAATAGTAATATAAAATAATGCTATAAATCAGAGGTATTAAACATGTAGCCTATAGTATATGCTGTAGGAGTTCCCAGATGTGCAAAATCAAATTAAAATGCAATTAGGAAAAAAATTTAACAAAATAAATAAAAATACAATACAACATAAATAATGTAATTATGTGTTTTTCTAAGTCTACATTCAATGATCCTTATACTTGGTTTAGGAGCCCCTTTACTCTATTTTAATTTGACATCACTAATTTAAATTACTAATAATTAGAGAAATATAAAATTAAGTAACTGAGATTCCATCTCCTACGCATCAGATTACCAAAGATGAATAAAAAAGGAAAATGACAACTTTGGGAAAGGCTAAGAGAAAACAGACATACTAATATAATGTGTGTGAATCTGGAAATGGTGTAGCCATTCTGGAAAGGAATTCAGAATATTGTCTCCCAAATAACTAAATTGGGCATGCAATTTGACCTAGCAGTGCCAAAGTCAGCCTTATACCACAAAGGGATTTAAGAAAAGAGAAAGTACAAAAATAGTTAAAGCAGCTCTTTTTTTTGTTGTTACAAAAATAATGGAAAGCTAAAGAAGAATCCATAATTTATGAAATAGCTGAACATATAATGATACCTAAATATAATGAAATAAGATTATATTGTAAGAAATAATTAAAAGGACATTTTAGATGAAAAGACTTGGGAGAATTGAAACAGAATGAAGTAAGCAGTAGCTGTAGGAGTTAGCTTTACATATTAACAATAACACTATAAAGAAAAATCCTTTGAAAGTCTTAAAAATTCTAATCTATGCAATGATACAATGGTTCCAAATGACTGCTCATGAAGCATGCCACTGACTTTTTGACAGAAAGATTGAGTGAAGTCTATGCAGATTTAAGACAAATACTTTCAGATGCAGCCAAAGTTGGGATTTATTTTGCATGTGTAAAAATGGGATTTGTGCAAGGGGGGTGGGACAAAAGGAACCAGAGGAGTGGCTGACAGTTGGTGACAGTTACTGACAGTTGAGACCAAAGAGAATTCTGGGAAATGGTCCGGAGGAAGGAGGAGAGAGGAGGAGAACATCTCAGCTTGGATCCAGTCCTGAGGGCTTCCTGAGGATCTTTCTCTGGAAATTGATACCCTGATTCCCTGGACAAAGGCATCCCATTGCTTCTCACCCATCAAGACTTCAATCATTGAGTTAGCTAAGTTTTTGTACGGGCTAGGGATAGGACAACCTCTCATACTTCCACTAATAAAAAGAAATGCATGAGGGTCATTGAGGTATTTTAATACACAGAAGAGAAAAAAGCAAGGTCAGAAATAAGAATTACAGGACAATAAGATAGCTTTGAAGACTTCATGTAGAATTTATTATATATTTAGAGTTATTTGTACATAATAGACATCCAGATTGATGTAAAACACTTTTACTTTCCTCTTCTGCTCCCTACAAAATATCCCAAAATTCTCATACCATTTTAATATTTTAATAACCTTTTAAAATATTTTTAAGCTTTAATAATTTTTTAAACTTTTGAACTTGTACTTAAAACTTCATTTTTTTCTGGGCACACTTTGTGGGAATGTCTATTTAATTTGGAGTTTAAGTTCAGTTTTTTTAAGGTAGAAAAAAGATTTTAGAGCTCTGACCAAATCATGATGTGAAAAGACTAATGATGAAGAATGTCACCCCTGCCTGCCAAAAATGTGATGGACCAGAGGTACAGAAAAAGACATTCAATTATAGACATGGCCAATGGATTGATTTGATTAGCTTACCTAACTTCTTTTTTTTTTTTTAATAATTTTTTCTTTATTTTTAGAAAAATTTTCCATGGTTACATAATTCATGTTTTTATTTTACCTTTCACCAACCCCTCAACACTGGGCCCCGCCCCGCCCCATCCCCAGTCAAAACTTATTTACATATTACTGATAGTTACATGGGTGTGGTCTTTTCCAGTCTACATCCCCAATCATGTCCTCATCAACCCAAGTGTTCAAGCAGTTATTTCTCTTCTGTGTTTCCACTCCTGTAGTTCTTCCTCTGAATGTGGGTACTGTTCTTTTCCATAAATCCCTCAGAATTGTCTTGGGTCATTGCATTGCTGCTAGTACAGAAGTCTATTACATTCGATTTTACCACAGTGTATCAGTCTCTGTGTACAATGTTCTTCTGGCTCTGCTCCTTTCATTCTGCATCAATTCCTGGAGGTCTTTCCAGTTCACATGGAATTCCTCCAGTTTATTATTCCTTTGAGCACAATAGTATTCCATCACCAACATATACCACAATTTGTTCAGCCATTCCCCAATTGAAGGGCATACCCTTGCATTCCAGTTTTTTGCCACCACAAAGAGAGCAGCTATAAATATTTTTGTACAAGTCTATTTATCTATGATCTCTTTGGGGTACAATCCCAGCAATGATATGGCTGGATCAAAGGACAGACATTCTTTTATCGGTCTTTGGCCACAGTTCCAAATTGCCATCCAGAATGGTTGGATCAGTTCACAGCTCCACAAAAAATGCATTAACATCCCAATTTGGCCACATCCCCTCCAACCTTCATTACTCTCCCCTGCTATCATTTTAGCCAATCTGCTAGGTGTGAGGTGGTACCTCAGAGTTGTTTCGATTTGCATTTCTCTAATTATTAGAGATTTAGAACACCTATTTGCCCATTCATATCCCTTGCCCATTTATCAATTGAGGAATGGCTTGATTTTTTATACAATTGATTTAGCTCCTTGTATATTTGAGTAATTAGACCTCTGTCAGAATTTTTTGTTATGAAGATTTTTTCCTAGTTTGTTCTTTCCCTTCTGATTTTGATTGCCTTCTTTTTGTTTGTACAAAACCTTTTTAATTTAATATAATCAAAATTTTTTATTTTACATTTTGTAATTTTCTCTAACTCTTGCTTGGTTTTAAAATCTTTCCTTTCCCACAGATCTGACAAGTATACTATTCTGTGTTCACTTAATTTACTTAGAGTTTCTTTCTTTATATTTATGTCTTTCACCCATTCTGAGTTTATCTTGGTGTAGGGAGTAAGATGTTGATCTAAACCTAATCTCTCCCATATTGTTTTCCTATTTTCCCAGTTTTTGTCAAATAGTGGATTTTTGTCCCAAAAGTTGGGCTCTTTGGGTTTATCATACACTGTTTTGCTGTTGTCACTTACCCCAAGTCTATTCCTCTGATCTTCCCTTCTATCTCTTAGCCAGTACCATATTGTTTTGATGACTGCTGCTTTATAGTATAGCTTAATATCTGGTACTGCTAAGCCACCTTCCTTTACTTTTTTTCATTATTTCCCTTGATATTCTTGATCTTTTGTTCTTCCAAATAAACTTTGTTATAGTTTTTTTCTAATGCAGTAAAAAAGGTTTTTGGTAATTTGATAGGTATGGCACTAAATAAGTAAATTAATTTGGGTAGAATGGTCATTTTATTATGTTAGCTTGTCCTACCCATGAGCAATCAATGTTTTTCCAATTGTTTGGATCTAGTTTTACTTGTTTGGAAAGTGTTTTGTAGTTATGTTCGTATAATTCCTGTGTTTGTTTTGGTAGATAGATTCCTAAGTATTTTATATTGTCTAGGGTGATTTTAAATGGTTTTTCTCTTTCTACCTCTTGCTGCTGTGATGTGTTGGAAATATGTAGAAATGCTGATGATTCATGTGCATTTATTTTGTATCCTGCAACTTCGCTAAAGTTGTTGATTATTTCTACTAGCTTTTTAGTTGATTCTCTAGGATTTTTTAAGTAGACCATCATATTGTCTGCAAAGAGTGATAGTTTAGTCTCCTCCTTGCCTATTTTAATACCTTCAATTTTTTTTTCTTCTCTAATTGCTACTGCTTGTGTCTCTAGTACAATGTTAAATAAAAGAGGTGATAATGGGCATGCTTGTTTCACACTTGATCTTATTGGAAAGGCTTCTAATTTATCCCCATTGCATATGATGCTTGTTGATGGCTTAAGGTATATACTGTTTATTATTTTTAGAAAAGAACCTTCTATTCCTATTCTTTCTAGTGTTTTCAGTAGGAATGGGTGTTGTATTTTGTCAAAGGCTTTTTCAGCATCTATTGAGATAATCATGTGGTTTTTGTTGGTTTACTTGTTGATATGGTCAATTATGTGGATGGTTTTCCTAATGTTAAACCATCCTTGCATTCCTGGTATAAATCCCACCTGTTCATGATGAATAGCCATCTTGATCACTTGCTGGAGTCTTTTTGCTAGTATTCTATTTAAGATTTTTGCATCTATGTTCATTAAGGAGATTGGTCTGTAGTTTTCTTTCTCTGTTTTTGATATACCTGGCTTTGGAATCAGTACCATATTTGTGTCATAAAAAGAGTTTGGTAAGACTCCTTCTTTTCTTATCATATCAAATAATTTGTATAGTATTGGGATTAATTGTTCTTTGAATGTTTGATAGAATCCACTTGTGAATCCATCAGGCCCTGGTGATTTTTTCTTAGGGAATTCTTTAATGGCTTGTTCAATTTCTTTTTCTGATATTGGATTATTTAAGTATTATATTTCTTCTGCTATTAATATAGGCAATTTATATTTTTGCAAATATTCATCCATATCACCTAGATTGCTAAATTTATTGGCATATAATTGAGCAAAATATTTTTAATGATTGCCTTAATTTCCTCTTCATTAGAGGTGAGGTCTCCCTTTTCATTTTTGATACTATTAATTTGGTTTTCTTCTTTCCTTTTTTAATTAGATTAACCAATACTTTGTCTATTTTATCTGTTTTATCAAAATGCCAGCTTCTAGTCTTATTTATTAATTCAATAGTTCTGTTACTTTTGATTTTATTAATTTCTCCTTTGATTTTTAGTATTTCTAATTTAGTTTTCATCTGAGGATTTTTAATTTGTTCATTTTCTAGTTTTTTAAGTTGCATGCCCAATTCATTAACCTCTGCCCTCCCTAATTTGTTAATATATGCACTCAGTGATATAAATTTTCCCCTTAGAACTGCTTTGGCTGCCTCCCATAGGTTTGAGTAAGATGTCTCATCATTGTCATTGTCTTCAATGAAATTATTAATTGTTTCTGTGATTTGTTCTTTCACTAAATTATTTTGGAGAATCATATTATTTAATTTCTAATTAGTTTTTGTTTTGCCTCTCCATGAATTCTTACTAATAACTACTTTTGTTGCATTATGACGTGAGAAGGTTACATTTATTATTTCTGCTTTTTTACATTTGTTTGCCATGTTTCTGTGTCCTATCACATGGTCTATCTTTGTGAATGTTCCATGTGCTGCTGAAAAAAGGTGTGTTCCTTTTTGTCTCTATTTTTCTCCATATATCTATTAACTCTAATTTTTCTATGGTTTCATTCACCTCTCTTATCTCTTCATTATTTATTTTTTGGTTTGATTTATCTAGATCTGTTAGGGGAAGGTTGAGGTCCCCCACTAGTATGGTTTTGCTATCTATTTCTTCCTTGAGCTCCACTAGCTTCTCCTTTAGAAATTTAGAAGCTATACCATTTGGTGCATACATATTGAGTACTGATATTTCCTCATTGTTTATACTGCCTTTTATTAGGATGTAGTTACCTTCCCTATCTCTTTTAACCTTATCTGTTTTTACTTTGGCTCTGTCAGAGATCATGATAGCCACCCCTGCCTTCTTTTTCTCATTCAAAGCCCAAAAAATTTTGCTCCATACTCTCATTTTCACTCTATGTCTATCTGTCTGTCTCATGTGTGTTTCTTTTAGACAACATATGGTTGGGTTTTGGTTTCTAATCCACTCTGCTATTTGCTTCCGTTTTATGGGCGAGTACATCTCATTCACATTTAGAGTTATAATTATCAACTGTGCAGTACCAGACATTTTGATTCTCTCTCCTAGTCCTGTCCTTTCTTCTTTCACTGTTTCCTTCTATACCAGTGTTTTGTTTTTAATCAGTTCCTATAATCCCCTCCCTTGTTGTACTTCCCTTTCTCCCCCCTCCCTTCTTATTCCCCTCTTATTGTTCTTTAAAGCCACGCGGGCTCTCCCCCCACAAGCCCTCTCCTTCCCTAGAATTGCTTCCCTCCCCACCAGTCCATTTGTTTCCCTTCTACTTCTCTATAGGGCGTGAATCAATTTTCTGCCCCTATGGATCTGATTGTTCTTCTCTAAGTTGATTTCAATGCACTTAAGTCTTGAATATTACCTCTCTCTAACCTTTTTACCCTTACAGTGTATTGTTATTTTTCCCTGTTGATCCCAAGAGCTTCTTTATGGAATATAAATTTATTCTTTTTTGTTTGCTTTCCTATTTTTCTTATTATTATCTTCTCCCCTCCAGTTTTGTATATATTTATACATACATACATATATACATACATACATACATATATATATATACATATATATATATTTATATATCTCTTGACATTTCATCCTATACAGTTTGTCCCTGTTCCCTTTATTTAAACTTCTTCTAGTTACCCTGTTGGTAATAATAATTTTTAATATTTGCCAATACCTTCTTTTCTTCTTGGGATATAAATTGATTGAACTTGTTGTGTCCCTTAAAGAAAAGAATTTTTTTTCTCCTCCCCCCATTCTCTTAATTACCTTATGTTTATTCTCTTGAGTTCTGGGTTTGGGCAGCAAACTCTCTGTTTAAGTCCAGTTTTTTCCTTGTTGAATGTTTGGAAGCCCTCGATTTTATTGAATGACCATACTTTCCCCTGCAATAATATAGTTAGTCTTGCTGGATAGTTGATTCTTGGTTGTAAACCCAGTTCTCTTGCTTTCTGGAATATTGTTTTCCATGCCTTCCGTTCCTTCAATGTAGACGCAGCCAGATCCTGTGTTATCCTAACTGTGGTTCCCTGATATCTGTTGTTGTTGTTTTGTTTTGTTTTTAACCCTTAACTCTGTGTATTGGCTCCTTGGTGGAAGAGTGGTAAGGGTGGGCAATGGGGGTCAAGTGACTTTCCCAGGGTCACACAGCTGGGAAGTGTCTAAGGCCAGATTTGAACCTAGGACCTCCTGTCTCTAGGCCTGATTCTCAATCCACTGAGCTACCCAACTGCCCCCTGTTTCCCTGATATCTGAATGACTTCTTTTTAGCAGCTTGTAATATTTTTTCCTTGGTCTGGTAGTTTTTGAATTTGGCTTTAATATTCCTGGAAGTTGTCAGTTGTGGATTAAATGTAGGAAGTGATCTATGGATCCTGTCGATTTCCACTTTTCCCTCTTGTTCAAGAATTTCTGGGCAATTTTTTCTGATAATTTCTTATAAAATGCTATCTAAACTTTTTCTTTTATCATAATGTTCTGGTAAACCAATAATTCTTAAGTTTTCTCTTCTAGCTCTGTTCTCCAGATCTTTGGTTGAATCAATGAGATGTTTTATAATCTCCTCAATTTTTTTCATTTTTTAAATTTTGTTTAATATATTCTTGCTGCCTTGTGAAGTCATTTGCTTCTAGTTGTTGAGTTCTGTTTTTTAAAGACTGAATTTCATCCCTGGCTTTTTGGTCATTCTTCTCTTTCTGGTCTGATTTTCTTTGTAGATCATCTTTTGCCTTCTTTGCTTCATTTTCAAGCTGGCCAATTCTGGCTTTTAATACTTTATTTTCTTGTTTTAGCTCATGTATTTCCTCTTTCAAATTGTCTTCAGCCTCTCTTGATTGCTTTTTGAGTTCCTGAAGTTCTTGAGTTAATTGAGTTTTAAATTCTTGAGTTAATTGAATTTTGAGATCTTCCAAAGCCTGTGTCCGGTTTGCTGGAACTACTTCCTCTTCTTCTATTTCTGTTTCATTTGCTCTCTTTTCACTTCCTTGAAAGAAGCTGTTAATTGTCATTTCTTTTCTCTTTTTCTGTTGCTTACTCATGGTTTTCCCTTCATTGTTCTGCTAGTTTGAGCAGATATATTTAATGATCTTTGATGTAAGGTCTTCCCACAGGGGCAAAGGAGGTTTGTAGTTACTTTTTCTGCCCTCTGAAGACTCTTTGTCTGTCCAATTGTTGGGATTAATCCTCTTTTGATTGGATTAATCTGCTCTGAGGCTAAAAACTCAAGGGGAGGGAAAAACAAACAAACAATTAAAAAAAATGTGGGGGGACAAGAAGGAGCGCTTTTGCTGCTCTGAGCTCTCCAGCAGTGGAGTCCCCCTGTGCTCTAAGCTGTGTTTGATCTGGTTTTCTTTCCTCTTGAAGCCCTGCTTTCTCTACCTCAGTATGAGGAAGCCAAGCTGTCTGCAGGCTGGGGTTTGGGTTTCTCTAAGCCGACATCTTCCGGGCATTTTTGCTGGGTTTCTCTGGTTTTCTCCTCCAGTCACCTCTCCAGAGTTTGACTCCCTGAGTCCGATGCTAGCAAGGCCCTCTCTCCTGACCGGTGTGCCCACAGGTCCTGAGATTTCCCAGGCTGATTGAGACTCCACACAGCATGTCGGGGAGGCGTCCTGGGATCCTGGGATTCCTCTTCTACGCCCTCAGATCTGACAGTTCAAGAATTGAAGCCTTTTTCTTGGCGTACCTTTTAGTTATACTGCAGTAGGGTTCCCCCTGCTCTTTCCCGTTGTTATATTTGGTCCTTTTTCTTCTCAAAGCGCATTGTTTTCTATCTCGGTGTGTAAAGGTGCGGAGGTTTTAAGATTCACTCCATCAATGCCGCCATCTTCCTGGAACCTCCGACCTTTTGTTTGCTTACCTAACTTCATTGGTTATTAGGAGCCTTTATTTGAGGACTGGGCAAAGAGATTAATGCGAAGGAGGAGGGGGAGAAGGAGGGAGAGGTAGAAGAGAAGAAAAAAAAAGAAAGAAGCCTCAATTACATTTTTTAAATACACAGAATAAAGTAGAAAAAAGTTCAGGAGACAATAAGCAGAGCAGTCTTGTTTCTATCATGCTAAGTTTAATATGTATATCCTTTTATTTTTACACCTTTACCTTCTGTCATAGAACTGCTACTAAGGATCAGTTCCAAGGCAAAAGAGCAATAAGGGCTAAGCAACGGAGATTAAGTGACTTGCTCAGGGTCAGAAAGGTAGAAAGTATCTGAGTTCAGATTTGAACCCAGGACCTCTCATCTCTAGGCCTGATTCCCAATAAAGTGAGCCACCTAGCCACTCCCTATGTTTTTTCTTTATATCCCTAGCACCCTAGTACAATGCCTGACTCAAGTAGGTACTTAATAAATGCTAGTCAACTGATAATCTTCCTCAGATTCTCCACAACTTTAATTAAATCATTTTAAAATTTTAAAAATTGCTGAGTTTTTAAACTTCACTTCTAAAAATTAGACTAAGAATTAGAAAGCATGGTTTTAGGAAGGAAAATATTTGTAGCATATATACAGAAGGAAATCTCTCCAAAGAATGACATAGCATTCTTAGCATTAGAATTTCATTTAAACTTTATGTTCTATCCTAAGACAGAAAGGTGGCAAGGGCTAGGCAATGGGGGTTAAATGACTTGCCCGGGGTCACATAGCTAGGTATATCCTAGGTCAGATTTGAACTCAAGACTTCCTGTCTCCTTGTCTGACTGTCTATCCACCAAGCCACCTAGCTGTCCCCTTAATTTGTAATAATATTACAAATATATTTAAAACCTCTAATCAATACTCCAGAATAGTGCTATTAAATTAAAATAGAAACAGGGACCACTAAACTGTGTATAAGGATTCCTGCAGGCTGCATGTTTGGGGGCAGCTGGGTGGCTCAGTGGATTGAGAGTCATGCCCAGAGATGGGAGGTCCTAGGTTTAAATGTGACCTCAGACACTTCCTAGCTGTGTGACCCTGGACAAGTCACTTGACCCCCATTGCCTACCCTTACCACTCTTCCACCTATGAACTAATACACAGTATTAACTCCAAGATGAAAGGTAAGGGTTTAAAAAAAAAAAAAGAAACTGCATGTTTATGTATTTCTTTTTCTTTTCTTTTCTTTTCTTTTTTTTACTTCAACACATTAAAATCAAGTAAGTTCTACATTTTAATCTGATTGGGGCTGCACTTGGGAATATTGTGGTATGTGTGTAGCCACAAATGGCATGTTTGACGACCTTGCTCTAGAATACCCACAGTTTGTGGATCAGTCAATCAATAGCTTCTCTTTAAATGTTTACTAGGTGATACTGAGATACTTTTTAAAGTCTCCTTTTAAAACATACTATGTAAACAAAGATACTTTCAAGTGAAGTCCAAACCAGTTTAAAAATGTAGTTCATATCTTTTATTGTGTTGCCATAGTAATAGAAAAAAGAAATATATAAACATTTGTGGTTTCCAAGTCACTAGGTAGCTTTGCAGAGATCCTTTAGTGGCTCTTATTTCTATCCAAGTTACACACCACCAATTCTGGATTTTTGACTAGAATACACTCTATTCATATAACAGCTATCTTCTTTGATGAAGATATAATACATATCTGATTTTGTAACATGAGATTCTATAAGGAAAACTTCAAAATTCTCACACACTTCCTCATTTGGGGCCAGGATTTTCATTTCTCTCTCTTCCTTCCTTCCTTCCTTCCTTCCTTCCTTTCTTTCTTTCTTTTCCTTCCTTCCTTCCTTCCTTCCTTCCTTCCTCCTTCCTTCCTTCCT
>NC_058130.1:385684118-385759977 GCF_016433145.1 Gracilinanus agilis
ATATATATATATATTATCTGATAATATATATATATAACCCAATGCTTGTCAGCTCTGGGAGGCGGGGAAGGAAAATGGGAGGGAGATAACATGAATCATGTAACCATGGGGGGGGAGGGGGAATAAAAAATTAAATTAAAAAATATATTATAAAAAAGAAAGTACTGAATCCAACGTTTGTCAAAACCTTTTCCCCATCTCTCTTAATTTAAACATGAGGAGGCCAGTCAGGCATGACAGAAGAAAGTTAGAAGG
The DNA here is from genome assembly GCF_016433145.1 of Gracilinanus agilis. Lineage (NCBI taxonomy): Eukaryota > Metazoa > Chordata > Mammalia > Didelphimorphia > Didelphidae > Gracilinanus > Gracilinanus agilis. Next base: position 385,684,374 of record NC_058130.1, read on the forward strand.
CGTTGCTTTACCAAAATGTTTTCAATTCAAGGATGTCAACTTGAATTGGGTTTTTCTCCATTCAAAACTGAATTTAAAAAGGAAAGGGAAACATATGGGGAAACTTCCAACTTAACATGAGAGAACACTGAAGAAACCCCATTGTCATTAGCCTTTTCTTAAAATCTCTCTCCATGTGACCAAATCATATCAGCCCAGTGAGAATGTTCAGATATCAGGAGGTAGTTAGTATAAGAAGGGAAGCAGAAAATGGGGTGAAAAAGATAAATGGATTTTTTTGCAAGATAAACCTGACTGTGTTCCAGCTAAAGTGTGTTGGTGAATGCCAGAAGCCAATTCAGGCTTTGGCCCAGCTAGGGTTGAACCTAACCATACTGGGTTCACCCTGAAGAAACAAACAGACCTGTTTATCCTACAAAAGTAATCTGGGAGGATTAAACAGAGTCAGATTAGCCAGTGGCTGGGATCTAGACAGGCAGGTCAGGGTTTAGGGAGCTTGGAAGCAATAGAGCAATCAATGTGAGGAGATTTTAGAGGGCGGGTGGTTAGCTAGAACCTTAGAGCTAGGGAATCCTAATTCCTTAATCCTCCCCTTCATATTACCTTGTTTCCAAATAAACCCGTCTTGTTTTTTTGTTTGTTTTTTTAACTGTCTGGGAGTCTGAACAGCACACACTGGTTGCTGTGAAGCAGGCTCACAGGTCTCCTTCATAAAAAGGTTCTGAGGAACCAATTCGACCTTGGTATCTTGACATTATCATCACTATCCCATTGAGGATCTACATATTTCACTAGGTAGCTCAATGGATGGAGAACCAGGTCTAGAGACGGGAGGTCCTGGGTTCAAATTTGGCCTGACACTTCCTAACTGTGTGACTCTGGGCAAGTCACTTAACCCCCACTGCCTAACCCTTACTGCTCTTCCACCTTAGAACCAATACACAGTATTGATTCTGAGACAGAAGTTTGTAAAGGCTTAATTTTTTTTAAATTAGATATATCAGTATAATTACAGAAATGCAGAATGCAAGGCTTGGAAACAGATAAATGTTTAACCATTGGTTCTCTGAAGGGAAGTGTATGTACTGTATACTTTTATATTTAATCTACATTAGCCTTTTCTCCATCACATTCTTAAGTTCAGATAAACAGTAAAACACTAAATAAAAAAATAGAAAATAGGGCACCCAGAATTTAAAATATGCTCTGACCAGTGCAGTGTGTAGTGGGATTATCATGTCCATAAAATTAGACAGCAACCTTAAACTGAACTACCTATTTTAGCTGCCACACTATCCTGCCTTGGTTTTCTCAACATTAAATGAGGATAATGATAGCATCTACTTCCCAGGAAGGTTTCTAATGAGGATCAAATAAAATATTTGTAAAATGCTTATTAGCACAATGCCTAGCATATAGTGGATATCTAAAGTTTCTTTTCTTATTTAAGGTTAGTGGTTAATTAAAAACCCCAGGTCTTTTTCATATGAACTACTTTCAAGCCAGGCCTCCCACTTGCCATTTTTGCAATGTTTTTTTAACCACCTAAATCCAGGGCTCGATATTTATTTCTGTAAAATTTCATCTTTACAACTAGTTCTTCTAAACAACTGAAATAATGGAGGCAGCATGGTACAGTGGAACAAGACATTGTTGTTCAGTCATTGTCATATCCAACTCTTCGTGACCCTGTGAACTATATAACATGTGAAAGCCGTCCTTGGAATTTTCTTGGCAAAGTTTGCCAGAGAATTAAGGCAAATAAAGGTGAAGTGACTTCCCAGTCACACAGATAGTAAATGTCTGAGGCCAAATCTGAACTCAGGTCTTCATAACTCCAGACCCAGTGCTCTAACCACTGAGCCACCTAGCTACCTCACAATGGAACAAGTAACACCATCCTTTAATGTTTACGGAACCTTGGTCAATCCTGGGTCACAATCTTTCCATCTAAAAAGAAGAGGAGACTATGTGACATTTGAATTCTTTATAATTAGAATTTTCTCCTCAGAACTCTTTTTCCTAGCTTCCCATTTTCCTTTTCATGTTATGTACTAACTCAGGGAGGATATAGTTTGATGTAGCCCCACCTCTCGCTCTCTCTGCTCCCAGGGAAGCAGTTTTGGAGGTTGGGTGAGAATTTTACCCACATGTTTTCACTTGGGCTTTTTATAATTTTTGTTCTATTAGTTCTAATACTTCAAGTGATTACTAATAAATATTATAAAATGTAATACTTGAAGTTATTGATATTAATTTAAATGTTACAGTTCCAACTTTATGTTATGAAGCTTGAGTCAATTGTCTGTTTCATTACTAATCAGTCCCATATGTATGTCATCCAAAGACTTGATAGCTATGGCTTTTAGGCTTTGACATTTCACTTATTTAAAAAAAAACCTAAACTAAATAAAATAAGATCAAAGGACAGAGTCCACAAATCATAGAAACAATCACTGATTTCATTAAAGAGAATGACAATGAGGAGACGACATATCAAAATTTATGGGATATAGTCAAAGCATTAATTATGGCCAAATTTATATCCCTGAATGCTTACAACAATAAAATAGATAAAAGCAGATCAATGAATTGGTCATAAAACTAAAAAAAGAACAGATTAAAAAACTAAAGACTAAATTGGAAATCCTAAAAATTAAATTAATAAAACTGAAAATAAAAGAACTATTGAACTAATAAATAAGAGTAGGAGTTGGTTCTATAAAAAAACAAAATAAAATATATAGGACATTGGCTAATTTGATTTAGAAAAAGAAGAGAATTAAATTACCAGTTATCAAAAATGAAAAAGGTAAAGTCACTTCCAATGAAGAGGAAATCAAAGTAATCATTAGGAGTTATTTTGCCTTATTATGACAATAAATTTGACAATCTCGGTGAAATGAATGGTTATAAAAATATAAATTGCCTAGATCACAAAAGAAACAGAATACTTAAATGATAATCCCATTTCAAGGGACAGAGTACTGTGGCATGCCAACAGAGAATTCACTCCAGCTTGATGTAAATTCACTCCTTCCTGTGTTTCAACCTCTCAAAAATTTATCAGTGCAAGTAGCTGATCCATATGATATGTATAGTATAGATAAGGAGCTTGTAGGGACTAAAAGGAAGGAAGAGATCTCTGGGTGGGAGTTGCCTAAAGAGGCAGAAAAATAAAATGCAAGATACCCTGTAATAGCTACATAGAGAGGAGAAATAATAAGAGTGGGTATCCAACAAATAGGCATGAGAAAAAAACATGAGCTTGGGTACAGCTAATAGGAGCAATTTGCTACAGCAGATGGTTTATAAAGTAATAGGTGATTAGAAAGGAAAGAGAAAATTGGGTCAGATTTTGAATGCTATATAATGTTAATGAAAATTTCTGTCTATGGCTATTAAAAAAGGGTTTTTAAAAAGATGAAAATATAGCAATGTGTCGATTAGATTAGCAACCTATTGCTCATTGTGTCAAATCTACTTTTTTCCAGCTAGCATTCAGCACTGCACCTACACACCCTTTCACTCCTTCTTGGCTCCTCCACCACTGACAAACACATCTGCTTAGTGTCTACTGCTAATCATCTACTTCTCTAGCCCTCTCCCTTATAATGAGCGCCTTATTCCTTTTAATTTATATCCATAATGTATTTATTCTAATCATGCCTTTATTCTGTATTCCTTCAGCATGGTAGCATTTTTTTTAATTCCTCTTTTTTGTAAGGGTACTCAGCTGCATCTAATAGTGTCTTTTGTAGGAGAGATGCTCAAAAACCATAAGGGTTCTCTCTTCCTTGTTTTCATTTAACATACTCTGTTAAAAACAAACTTTGCCCTTTGGTTTTGGAGAAGTCTGAAGAATCTTTGAAAACCTAAGTAGGAACTCAAATATTCTGACAAAAACCCATTAATAAATGACTTCAATACCTTAAGTCATTTATTACTTTAATTTGGGTATTGGAGGTTTTTTTTGGGGAAGGGGAATAAACAGTCCAGATCTACGATGTCTTGGGGTGTAATCATATCAACTAGTCTATAACTTGTAAGAGGGAAAATTTAGGTATTTATAGATATATATTAAAATTATGTGGCCGCCAGGAATCAACAATTTAGGTTGATTCCGTAATTAAATCAGACCCAAGTCAGCATCGGGTTGAAGAGTTTATTTACAGTCTGGTAGGTAAAAAGTAGGAATAAAGAGAAAAAGGAAGAGGCTAGTCCAGGCCAAAGGCCTGGACGGAGAGAGAGGAAGGTTATAAAGCTTAATAAATGAAGCTGTAAGCCACAAGGCCCAACAGCCAGATAGGCAGAGTTTAGAATTGGCCCAGCTAGGCCAAGGAAGTCAGCCTAACTTACCCACGTGACAATATAGAGTGTAAGCGTTCTGTGGTCTCAGGAGACGCTTCTTCTTCCAGTTTGAGACGGCAACTGCCCCCACAGGAAGTTCACTAACTTACTTAAAGAGATAGTGTCTTTCATCACTTCCTGTGGTCCACCTCTAATTCAAATGGACAAATGGCAGTTTCTACATTGATTTGGACTGCCCAAAGGGCAGTCCCTTATTCTTGATTTGTTACTTATTGTCACGTGTGGGTAACTCGTCTCCCCTCCCCACTAAGGGAGGTTAGGGTGACATCATTAGCACGCCTAGGTTAAATAGAATTTTGACTATTAATGGGCTCGAGCTAATTCTATTTACACAAACTTAATATATTAGGGAGTTTGGAGAGAGGAGGAGTGTAACAAGAAGCAGGATCTGAACCCAGTATGTTTGAAAATTGATCTTCACAATCATAGCAGAGTTCAATAAACTACAAAAAAGAAAAATCTTTCCAAACTGGGTACTTTCTATTTTAGATGAAGTCATTTAGAATATGGTTTAAGGTACAAATTTAAAGCAATACTGAATTTCTATAGAAAAAAATATTGGAGCAGATAGATGGCTCAGTGGATAGAAAGACAGACCTGGAGTCAGGAGTTGGGTTCAAATCTGGCATCAGATATTTTGCAGTATGACCCTAGGCAAGCCACTTAACCCCAATTGCCTAGCTCTTATGCACTTCTGCCTTGGCACTGATACTTAGAATGGATATTAAGAGAAGGTAAGGGTAAAAAAAAAAGTCAAAATAACTAAGAAATATAATAACCTAAACCCAGAAAATAAAGATCTCCTTGTGTTGCTCATGCATGTGTCTATTTGTGTACATGTGTATAAAACAAGTTAAAGAATGAGGTTAAGGCTTAGGATATTTACGAGTTTTTATATTCATTATAAAATGTTAATAAATTCTTAGAATTAAAGAGTTTACTCTTTTATTAAAATGAGAATTAAGTTATTATTTCTTGATGCTTCTCTACTTCATCACAGTAACAAACTTATTTTGAAACAATACATTTTAATATTGAGTGAAACCATTTATACATCTATTTGCCTGACTTTTTTGTTCTCAAAGGACTTTGCATTTGGTATAAATACATATCAAATTCTTCTCATTATTTCTCTAATTTTCTAACACTAATCTTTCCCTATATAATTTTCAAATATCAATTTATTTATGCCTTACATAATACTTTCCCCACAGCACTTGGAAGTATTCCTCATTTTATTTCCAGTGATCAGATATTTAAGGAATCTAATCATTTTTCCATCTGTCTTTTTTATCAATCAAATATTTCAAATTTATTTATTCAGTGTCTAAAAATGGCAAAAACAGATTAAATGAGGATCACTCTGAAAAATCACCTTAAATCCTGAGCAGGCAATACACTTCTGTAGCCAATAAAAACTGAGGTTACAGAAACTGTACAAATTATATATTATTAAGAAAAACAAAAACACCTGCTCTTCTTTTTACACTGAGCCAATCATAGGGCTTGGAGGGTAGGAAGGTGAAGAAAGCTTTCCTAAAATTCTTCTTCAGCTTGCTTGCTGCGAGACTGCTTCAGCTGTTGCAACCTCTCAATTGTTTCAGAGACCGTCCGTTCTCCATGCACCTTGTTATCTCTTGTACGGATATTCACAGTTCCACTAGTTTTCTCTTTTTCACCAACAACTAAGAGACACAAAACACAAAATCTCCATTAGACTAGACTAAGAATAAATCTAAAGATACTAATTAGGGTTTTCTTGCTTCTTTAAAAGGACATAATAGGCAGCTACATGGCCCAGTAGAAATGGGAGGTTCTGGGTTCAATTCTGGCCCCAGACATTTCCCAACTGTATGACCCTGGGCAAATCACTTAACCTCAACTGCCTAACCCTTACAGTACTTCTGCCTTAGAATCAATACCTACGATACTCTACTGATTCTAAGACAGAAAATAAAGGGTTTAAAAGGGGGGGAAAAAAAGACAAGAAAGACTACCTAGTTATATAAATTTACATCTTGTGATTCACTAAAGAAATGATAACTACTGTATAAACTCTTGCATTCAATCTTTGTAAATGTTACTGGCTCTCTCACTAATGAATGATGGGACCCTGGAGAAATCTTTTCTCCTTGTAACACAGTTCTCTCATACAAAAAAAAAAACAAACAGATGTATTATCTAATTCATAAGGTTATTGTGGGGGAAAAAAAAGCATTTTATAAATCTTAAAGTCCCTTGTAAATATGAACAGCTGACTCTAATTGAGATCCCTATTGCACATTGACATCGAGTTTTGACCTATCAAGCATGAAGACCATCTAACACAGTGATAGGCCACCTTTTAAGCTTGGTGTGTCAAAATTCGCCAACAAACTGAGCATAACTTTGAGGGAAAAAAACCCATAATTTTGCAATATTTATAGTTTAAATAACATACTTCTCTGTATGTGGCCGCATGCGGCCGTGTGTCATCAAAAATGGCTAGAGGTGTCTTAGGTTTGCCATCAGGGATCTAACAGAAAAATCTTGTGTTCACTGAGAAATATATGAGGTGAAAGGATATGAAAAAAAAAAATTAAACATTTAGATATCTTTCTCTACAGCAAAATATTCTGTGATGCTCTGAATTACACAGATTTGTAACAAATATTTAACAAGGCCCTTAAACTGGCCAATTTAAAATGAAATGGTGTTTCTCTCACCCCACCCCCACCTCCTTTTTTTTTTAAACCTTTGCCTTCCGTCTTATATTGATTCCAAGCCAGAAAAGTGGTAAGAGTGGGCAATGGGGGTTAAATGACTTGCCCAGGGTCACACAGCTGGGAAGTGTATGAGGCCAGATTTGAACCTAGGACCTCCCATCTCTAGGCCTCTCTCTCAATCCACTGAGCTACCCATCTGCCCCCGTCCCACCCAACCCTCTTAGGGTATTCAGCCTCTATCCAGCTCAACTTTTTAAGGGACTATAAATGGCCTTTAACAGTTTTTATTTTTACCTAAAATGAAGTTATATTGGGCTAGCTGTGCATTTCTGATCTTCTTGTTCAATGTACAGCCTGGATCCAAATCACTGTCAGTCATTAAATTAGCAGCGTGGAACTGTTGTTGTACCTAGACAAGATAGGTTAAATTTTTAGACTTCATATTCAAACTGTATTTTGATTAATGATTTTATAATTAGTGGCACTTAATCTCCTTAATCTTCAAGAAGGTAGTGTACAAAACAACACTAATATAGCCTGACGGATATACTTTAAATATTGGATTAAAACAATGCTAAAGAATATTTTAATGATAATAAGAAATTTTGCTCTATAAATGAAAGCAATAGCTGAATTAACTGCTCACTTGATGAGATACAAAGCACAAACAGAAGTCATCACTGACCATGAATAAGCTAATATTAGCTTCCATTTGGTATCTATGAAATGGCTCTAATTCTTTACATAGGGCCGCTTTTTCTATTGAATACATTATGAAGATTCATGATATCCAAAGTAATCAACAGTAACTATTTATAGCTGACTCTCTTTAAGAACAACTATTAACTTTTTTTTTTTTGCAAAAAGCAAAAATGCTGAGTATGCACAATCAAAAAATGGTAACAACTTCTATTTTAAACAAAGTGAAGGAACTTCATCTAACAGATTAACAGAAATTTGTCCTGCAGCAAATTACCAGGCAAGGCTATCTCTTGAAATAATTTAAATGAACTTGAAGAACACATCCTAGTTATTATGTTTAAAATATATGTATAAACAGATCTTTTTATTACAAACACAATTTTTCTTATGAAAACAAGATGAGCATTAAATGAAGGCAGCTGCTGTTGCTACTAGGTAATGACATATTTAGTACAATGCATTTCAAATGCAATTTTAAAGAAATTTTAAAGCTTGAAAACCATAATGTGTAAAGAAGAGAAATCAACATTCTGGAACGCTCTTGGCAGGGAGCTCTTTAAATCCCACCCCATGTCCTTGCCGCTGACATACCTCAAACAAACACTCATTTACCTTTATCTCCCAACAACAGCTCAACTAGGTTTCTCTTGTGTTGTTTTTTTTTCCCTTAACTATCCTGTATACTTGGTTATTGTGAATGTTTCTACCTATACAACAAGCTAACACTACTGCTACTTTGAAAGAAGTATTTGAATAAAGCCATTTCACAATGTCTTCTACTTTTTAAAAGTGAAAAATTCCAAATGAGCCATGCTTCAGGAAACTTCTGGGACATGTGACCACTCAAATCTCTTCAAAATAGGAATTATGCATACAAGATAGACACTAAGAAGCCTAAAGAGGTAAAAACTTGATAAATGAACAGCACCAAAGGTAAATCCCTTTCATCACCCACCCAACTCACTCAGCTGTCCATTCCTCGCTGCCCACCATGTTCTAACACAAATGGCCACATAAACCAACCCAAGGATCTTCTAACAAACTTTATTACCCTCCTTCCCATGCCCTCCCAAAAAATTGAGAAACAAAGGCAAAGGTTTGCTCCAGTTGGGACTGCAACACTTGGTGTTAACAGTCTTCTGAAAAGAGGCAAGTCATCAGTGCCAACCTGAAGCTAAGGGCCCAGCATTCAGCAAAAGTCAATTCTGTCTCCTAGAAATCCCTTAAAGGTAGCGAGCACGGCTAGTAAAATGTGAATTCCTCCCAACATGGGAGGAAGCTGAAACAGTTTTGAGGTACATCCCCCTGGGAAGCCACAATCAAAAAGGAAGTGAGTGAGAGAAGAATATTAGGAGAAATTATCACAATTACTAAAGCTCTCGGGAGGAAGAAAACCCAAATAAAGATTCTGAATGGAAGCACATCAACCAACAGAGAAAATAATAATAAAAGATGGGAATACAGTCTCCAGATCAGCTAAATGAGTCTAGATATCCATGAACAAATAATGTAAGACAAAGGAAAATAAATCAATTCTTGATGATGCAGAAGATACTGTGGATTCCTAAGAGAATGTAGAACTAAAGTAGAATATTCCTAAATGGTTTAAGAGAGAAACAAGAATCGTGAAAGAATTAATGACCTACTCAGCTGAAAAAAACTTGAATTTATTGTGGTAAATCTTACCAAAACCAAGCAACCAACCCCAAAACTAATAGGGAATTAAACAGACAAAAGTGAGGAACAATCTAGAAAAGAAGCTAAAATCAGTAACATTAAAAGAAAACAGGTCTTCCACACAAGAAAAATGCATTGATCTTGAAGACTGAATGTAAAGATAAACCTTAAGGATTATCAATCTCCAAGAAAATAAATAAAAAGCCTAAACACCATAATCCAAGAAATACTACATGAAAACTACCCAGAACATTTAGACACAGAAAACAAAGTGTCAAACAAAAGAATCACAGATTTGCTGCTACAGGGACAAAAACAAGCAAACAAATTTCAATGAAGCAAACTCCCAAGACCTGTAGTGGTTAAATTAAACAATTCCAGTGAGGAATGCTTCAGTGAGGAGTTTATTCCTATTTTTAAAAAACCATGAATAATAGGGTAATTTCATAGATCAAGTTCATATGGGGATTAATTTATTTATACCACACTAGTCAAAAACAATCAGGCTCAAAATTTTGATCTGCAATACCCCTAAGTTAATAGATCTGCTTATATACTGCATCAGCAGTATCCAATTTACAAAAGCCCTAACCCTGAAGGTGCAAAGCAGAGGAATCCAAATCTGTAGTTTGTGTAAATGGAATTAGCTCACCCTCATTCATTCTTTAGACTTTAGCCACCAGGAATAATGTCACCCCATCCAACTTGGAATTAAGTGGGGAAAGTCTGTGACCCACATGTGATAGTAAGTGACAAATCAAAAACAAGGGACTGCCCTTTGGGCAGTCCAAAACAGTGTTGAGACTATTTGTCCACGTAAAACTGGAGGTGGACGCAAGAAGTGACAAAAGATGCTATCTCTTAAATATGATGGTAACTTCCTATGGAGAAGTTTGAACTTGATGTAGAAGGATCTCTGGTGAGACCTCAGACTGCTTCCCTTTGAACTGTCACGTGGGTAAGTTAGGCTGACTCTCTTTCTCCTCCCTTGGCGTTTCTGGAGGCTCTACCCTCAAGGAGGCCTCTCTTGCCTCTCTAATTGTAAAAGGCCTTGTGACTAGAAGCCTTGTTTAATTAACCTCTGTGCCCCTCTGCTGGGGCCTCTCAGCCTCCCTGGTTCGGGCCTCCGGTCCAGGCTAGAGTTTCTCTCTTTCATTTTCCCTACCTTCAACCGTCCTAAGTATAAATAAAGCACCATAAAAGTCATCTTGACTTGGGTCTCTTTTATTTTGAAATCGAGTAATCGATTTCTGGTGACCAAACTTTACTATCCAGTCCAACCATAATAATTTTCATTTTCCCCTCTTACAAGTTTTACTTCCCACAGGGTCAATTAAGATTTTCTAATTCAGAATATATGAGGAAAGAGTGACTTGAAGAGGTGGGGTTGCTCTCTTCTATGCAAAGAAGAGATTTTAAAGTTTCCTGGTACCTAGAAGAATACATGCCCAATATAGGTGGTAAAGAGGAAGCCAAGGGAGGATATGTACTGTACAGAGCACTCAAAATGAATTAATAGAAACAGTACCATTACTACACCAACACTATTAATAATAATAATAATAATAATAATCTATTAAAGCCTCCATTTTAAAAGCTAATTGTAGTTTGAGGATCTTGAAATGTGTGGCCCTGGGTTCCTGGAGAATGTTTTAGGGATAAAAGCTTTACTATTAGGTCAGGCACAAAGCTGTAAAGAGTAAGTCTAGGCCTAGATTTGGACTAGATGCCTGCTATATGGAGACCAACCTCTCATTAAGTCTAGAGACAGGCTCACCAAGGGACTGGATGTCACTTTTCAGCCATCACAACTGAAAACCTTCTTACTAAGTTCTGGAAGACCTGAGATCCCCCTCAGTGTGGGAAGTACTTATACTGATAAAATCACAGGTTGTTGAAATGAGTAAAGTTGATAAAAATCTGCATTTAGATGCCACTCTTAAGGTTTACAAATTGCTTTTTCTCAAACAAATAAGGGAGAAGCAACATTAGGTGGCTAAGTAAAAGTGAACTACAGAGGCAGATCATGGACATAAAGGAGAAAGAAAATGGATTCAAGGCCAAGGTTGGTCAATTACTAGTCCTGTGTATGATTCTGGGCAAGTTAGCATCTCTTTTGCATTTCTGTATTCTCATCAGTAAAATGAGGATAGTAGTAAATGTTTGACCAAGCACAGACATTTATTATCAATAAAATATAAGAGTACTCTGAAAACTATAAAGCTCTATAAAAATGATACTGGTATCTCGACTATATTTCAAGCATATTTATTAGTTAACATGGTTTTTGTAGACTTTTCACAAAACCTTATTTCTGTCAGAAAACGTAGCTCAAATTTCCAAATGCCTAACATACACTCATTCATAAACTGTAGCCTACCTGTAGTAGACAATTGTATGACAATGAAATATTTTACAATATTTAGAGTTATCTAGGTACTGTATTAACATTTATTTCCCAATTTAAATGACTTTTAAAATCTTTGCACTTCATGAGTATTGGGATAAGTCAAAAATTTTCAATGAAATCATGTGAAAGGACAAAATATCAGTTAACCAAACTAAAAGTTGACATTGGCAACTGAAGCACAACAGCTAGATGATATATAAATAAGCAAAGTGTTTTCCTTGCTATGGACATTGGTCAAACATGTTTTTACTTACAAGGTCTTCAAAAGGCCAAAAGAGATTTGTGTGGAAAATAAAACAAGATTGATTTTTACATTGCAGTCAGTCTTTAAATTTGTTAACAACAATAACATTTTCAAAATCTAGTGCTAGATAAAGCTTTCTTCTGATCATCCAGCAATTACCTTCCCCAAAGAAAAAAACTGAATATATTTTGACTGTGAGAATCACATTTAGCTTTGATCTGGGCAACCTATAAGAAAATCTACAAACAGTTCACAAAGGTCTGCCAAGGAAAATGTCAGCAGTAAAGCTTATGCCCCCAAATTTGTTTTATGGATTACCTTTTGGGCATATTCATCACATGTTGGTCCCACTGGTACCACCATTACTTGTCGAGGAGACAGCCACAAAGGCCTATGGGAGAAAATGAAAATGTTAGGCATATTAGTTGTTAGTAACAACAGTATAATTTTCCTTAGATCTGCTCTCAATACAATTCTTTTTTTTCCTGAAATACATAATGGGAACTTTAAAGTTGCTGAGCCTTCCACAGATTTTCTTTACAATGCCCAATTAATATCTGAAAAGAATTCTACTCATAATGATGGCAAAGCTTCAAAACCTCTGATTAGGAATAAACTATCACTCACTGACATTTTAACTAAGTTTATGTCTTGTTTTCCACTCTCTCTTTGAAAGCAAAAACTATGCCATATACTTTGCATGTGACTTGGTTGGGGATGATATCCACGTTGTGAACCTGGGCAACAGAGAGGACAGTGGAGTCCTCAACAAAAATAAGAACATTTGTAAGAAGGGCTTGATTTAGGGATGAAGATAATGAACCCCATCGTGGAATGCTGAATTTAAGATGTCAATAGGACATGCAAGCAGGCATGCTAAGAAAAGGCAGTTGAAAATGAGATCCTAAAGTTCAAGAGAGAAAATAGGGTTGAGAACAGACTTGGGAATCATATAGGTAGATATGATCACTAAACACACAGGAGCAGACAAGATGCCCAAATAAAATGTGTAATAAAAGCAGATAGCTCAGGAGAGTTTTAAAGGACATCCATAGCTACTGAGGGGGAAATGGAGGATTTTAAGCAAAAACTGAGAAGGAACGGTATGGTATCTACAGAGGAAAATTATGAGAATAATGACGTGAAAGTTAAGCAATAAGAATATCCAAGTGGTAAAACTTGGTACAGAAAAAAAGGTACAGAAAAGTCAAATAAAATGAGAAACGTGCCCTCAGATTTAGCAACCAAATTCCTGCAAACTTTGGAAAGAATAGTTTTTGTCAAGTAATGAGATCTGAAGTCAAATTATACAGTTTAAAATTGGGACGGAAGTAAGGAGATGGAAGCAATGAGTCAGGAGGGGAGTTTGGCTGTGAAAGGCAGACTAGAAATAGGACAATAATCTTGAAGTGATTAGCAAGGTCAAGTGAAGATTTTTTTTAAGGAGGAGGATTCCTGCATATATTTGTAGGGAAGGGTTCAGGAGAAAAAAAAAAGATTGAAGGTAAAGCTGGAGTGAAGGGCTACTTCCTCAGAAACTAGAGGAAAGGAGGAAGGATAACAGGGCGCCTAATAGGAAAGAACAGAAAACAATTTCATGATATAACAGGGTGTTAAAATCCTCTATTGGGTGAGAGAGAAAAGGATTGTATAGGGGACTTAAGGAAGAGGAAAGAGACAGCTGTCAAGATTATGATAGATGGCATATAATTTTTATTTCACTCTTATTTCAATTGTCTTTCCATCTACTTTTTAAAATGCCTTTTCAGTTATTCAGATTATATTGGGGTAAAGCTTATTTTGCTTTTAATTGAGATTTTTTTTTTTATCAAGCATGTACACAGAACTGTATTTGTGTACTTTCTTAATCTCAGGCATCATAGACACCTTCAAAAAGAAGTGTCTCCTGTACTCATTTTGATTTTGTGGAAAATGCTATGTAACTGAAAAACAGACATGTCTTTTATTTCACTAACAGTACGACAACAAATCATATAAAGTGCAATACGTCAACAAAAAGGCTCTCCACTTCACAAAGCAAAGTACTTAAAATCAGACATTAATTTAGTCACATTTTCTTTCTAAAACAGTTCATGTTTCTTGTATTTGTGTTATTCCAGTTGTTGCTAACCAAGAAAATAAAAGTAAAAAGGTAGTTGGGAAGACTCTGAAGTCAGAGGTTTTAGGTCCAAATAATATATCAGATGGATAATATCCATGAAATCTATGTGGACATACACACAAATGCCACAAATGAATATATGCACATGTATAACACACACCCATTAACATGTTTATGTACATACATACATGCTGTTTGTTATGATTATAATAACAGATAGTTCAGAGAAGCAGCTAAATGTTTCAGGGCCAAATAGCGCTTTAAGTTAAGAGCCAGAGATTGACAGGCTACAGTGAGGAAAGGAGGGGGCTAAACACTCCTGGCTCTCAAACCCCTCCCCCTCTAACTGCTTCTGCTTCAGTTGGTAATGAAGGCAGGAATAGGATTCTTCTGGTAAGTTTCTCTTATGGCTGAAACCCCAATAATGTTCCTTTCTTAAATTTATATTCCTCTCAGGTCAGTTAGAGGAGATATATAGAAATTATTTATCTAACTGTTGAGGACAGAGGAGATCTTAAACTGGCAGCCAACAGGATTCAATCTAGAAGTTCAGACTGAATTGTAAGTATCTTCCAAATAATTATCAGGCACAGATTTGAAGGTAAAAAGTTATATTAGAAATTAACAAGGAAAATTATATAAATCCATGAAGGGTTTAGGATAAATGAAAGGTGACCCTAAACTGTTAAATTGATGCCCCATTCCCCCTCCTCCCTGAAGGGATGAAGCACTTAACTAAAACTGGCTCTCTTGCTATAGATAAATATCTTACTCTCTAATTACTAAATAATTATATAATTATATTAATGAAGAATAGAAATGACAAATAGGCTAACTCTATGAGTAGAACTACTGGCTTAAGCTACAATGGTTTCTCAGGAGAAACCCCAAGTCAGGAGAAACAAGCTAAGTCTCTCCTCACATCCAATCCCACAAATTAACTGTCTTCAACCCTTCTCAACTGCCCCTCCCCCAAAGTTCTCCAGGGGGGTCCCCTGGAATTCTGGGTGAGGCTCTCCCTGTACCTTTGCAGGGATTCCATGCTTTGCATCTGCACACAACACTTTTTAAAAAAAAAATCCTTTTCTAGAATAGCACTTTGAATTAAAAAACCAATACTTATAAGCATGCAAAAAGGCAAAGCTAAGCAGGTTAATTTTCAAAAGTACAATCATTTTTGGCTAGAGATTTTTATCTTTTTCACTACAAAGTACCATATCCTTAGATGTGACGATGGTGACATTTACAAATTACTTTTGAGATTTACAAAGTCTTCCCAATGACCATATGACATAGATACTAGAGGGCTTATTTTCCTTATTTTACAGATAGGAAAACTGAAGGATCAGGTGTTTATACAGAGCTGATGAACTCTGAATGCAGACTGAATTATACTTTTTTAACTTTCTTTGGGTGTTTTCCTTTGCAACACAGCTTACAAAGAAATGTTTTACATGACTTCACATGTAAAACCTCTATCAAATTGCTTGCTTTTTCAAGGAGAGGAGGGGTGGAAGGAAGGAAGAAAATCTGGAGCTCAAAAACATTTTAAATGAATGTTATTTTCTTAAATGTAATTGGAAAATATTTATTTTTAAAAATGAAAAAAAAATATTTTTTAAATCACGAAAAAGCTATGGATCAGAAAAAGCTCAATTAAAATACTCTTTCTTCCCACCCTACAGAAAAACACAAAAGACAAAGATATTCCTGAGGTTACCTTACATATTTAGATATAAGGAGCCGCATGGTATAAGTGGAGAGGGAACAGGTCTTGGAATCAGGAAGACCTAGCTTCAAGTCTTGCCTCTGACACATGCTGGCTATGTGTAACCTTTTGGTGCTCTCGGCAACTCTAAGTTACAGAGAACGTGCCAAACCTGCATCGGTAGAATTAGGTTCTTCACCAGGAAGTTCCCTATACCAAGTGAAATCACAGGTCCAGTTGGCATCCCTATCCAGATACTACCATTTATCTATATAGATGGATATAAATATATACTTAGTATATATGCTTAGTTCCAGCATAAATTTTGTCTTTGTATTCCTATTCCAGGGACACAAAGACTAAAGTAAACTCAAATTTACTAAAGTAAGCTCAAATTCTTAATTTTAATTGATATCACATATTTATATCTAACTTACATTTCCCAATACATCCCTTCCCACCCCTTCCCCAGAGGGCCATACCTTATAACAAAAAATTAAAAAGAGACAAAAAAGTTAAGTAAAACTAATCAATCTATTAACCCAGTTTGACAATTTATGCCAGTATTACAGTAAGTAAACATGCCTTACCATTTGCCTCCATAGTTTTCAGTTAGGATAGCAATCATTCTTTCCACAGATCCTAAAATGGCTCTATGAATAATTACTGGCCTTTTTTTATCATCACCATCATGACTACAAAGGAAAAAAAATCATTTGCTTATTTCATAGTAAATATACACACAAATATATTTCAATACTCTAAGGATCTATAATTTCCTTGATATCAGTGCTCCCTCTACTGGCACAGATCACAACCCCTATATAATTTAGTAGGCAGCTGCTTAGAGATGCCCTGACTAAAAACTTCACATTTTATGACCAACCTAATCATGTGAATCTACAAATTAACCAGATAGGTCCTAGGAAAACAGACAGAGTCCAAACTGGGGCACATAACTCAAAAGATTTCCCAGCTAGATTGGCCCCATGAGCATTAACTTCCATTTATATTGCCTTCAAAAGGCTGATGTTCCCTGTAATATGATGAAACATCACCAGGATGCTTTATTGGATGAGCCTTTAAATATTCCTTAAATAAAAGACTCACCTGGGAAATGACACAGATGTACACTTACCTCACATAAGTAAGATTAAATCTAATTGGCAGTTGAAAATCTAGTTGAATTGTTGCACACTGGTGGTATCGACCAATAGCATCTTTAATCTGAATATCGATCTATGAAAGGAAGACCAAATTTACTATAAAATAATCTCCATAGTAATAAAGAACAGTAAAATGAGTTTTTTGTTGCCAATTTCTCTTTTAATCAAAACTGAGTAATAATTAAATTAAATGTATATTGGATGTACAACACTATGCTAGGTGTTACAGAAAAAAAATATTAATGCTAAGATTCCTGCCCTCAAAGAATATACCTTCTTGAAAAGGGATAAGATGTATACACAAATAAGATAAATTAAAATATACTAAGTACAAGAAAGATACTACAATATTAGCTAATATTCACAAAGTACAAAGTAATTTACACACATCTCATCTAACTTCTTTTTTTTTTTAAACCCTTGTACTTCAGTGTATTGTCTCATAGGTGGAAGAGTAGTAAGGGTGGGCAATGGGGGTCAAGTGACTTGCCCAGGGTCACACAGCTGGGAAGTGGCTGAGGCCGGGTTTGAACCTAGGACCTCTTGTCTCTAGGCCTGACTCTCACTCCACTGAGCTACCCAGCTGCCCCTCTCATCTAACTTCTGAACAAGTTCTACATGAATTATTAGCTTTATTTTACAAGTGAGGAAACTGACATTTGGAGAGTTTAAAGTGACTCAGTCATGGACATCCACAATTGGAGGTTGGAAGCGAACAGATTTTTCCTGACTCTGAATCCAGCTCTCTTTCTACCACATCCCATTACCTGTCAGGTACAAATGAAGGGCTGTGAGAATTCCTGAAAGGGAAAAATCATATCTGGCCTGTGGGTATTCCTGGAGTAGCTTTGGGAAGGATAATGAAGGGAGTCTGAAGAGAGGAAGGTTTAATTGAGGAAGAGATATTTGAAAAAGGCCTTAAAAGATGGACATGTTTTTAGAAGACAGAAATGAGGGCTGGAGGGCACAGGGCACAAAAGCCAAGTGTAGTGGAGGACACCGACAAAGACAGAGGCAGGAAAACATTGGACAGATTAAAAGAATGGTGAATGACAGAGTAGGGCTAAAATATAAGGCAGGTAAATGGGATGAAAGGGGAAAGAGAAAATTGTACACTGAATTTCCCCAACATTAGGAGGATCAGTCCAGGAGCTATGTGCAGAACTGACTTCAGAAGGGAGGGGAGTATGACTCAGCAGGTAACAAGAACCAAGTAAAGGACCTGGCTGAAACCACACTAAAGGATCTGAAGGCATGGAATGTGATATTCCAGAAAGCAAGGGAATTGTGTCTGCAACCAAGAATCAACTACCCAGGAAAATTGACTATATTCTCATAGGGGAAAGTATGGTCATTTAATAAAATAGAAGAATTCCAAGCATTCCTAAAGAAAAGACCTAACTTAAACAGAAAATCTGATGCCCAAACACAGAACTCAAGAGAATCACCAAAAGGTAATTAAGAAAGGGAGGGGAAAAAAAGAACCAAGTAAAAAGTCCTTCAGTCAACATGCAATTACTTAACCCAAAAAAGTACTGTACTAAACACTAGTGATGTAAAGAGAGGCAAAAAGCCCCATCTTTAGAGGAGTTCAGTCTAAGGAGGGAGACAGTGTGTGAACAACTAAAATAATTACATACAAACAGGATATGTGTGTACAGGGCAAGCAGGAGACAAACTTCAGAGAGAAGGTACTAGGACTGAGGGAAGCCATGGAAAGGTTTCTTATAGAATATAAGACTTTAGAAGACATGAAAGCCACTAGACAGAGGTAAGGAGAAGATTAGCCTTGGAGGGCAGTCTGTAAAAATGTCAGGTGTCTGGAATGGAGTGTTTTGTACAAGGAAGAGGTACCATAATAAAGTCAAGAAAGAACAAATTAAGAGTGGTAGCAGTGAGAATGGAAACAGGAGACATGGGAGGGGAGGGGGCCACAAGATTTGTCAACTATTTAGATATGAAGGAAAAAGAAGGAGGTGGGATCAAAAAGAATGAAGTTTTGAGAGACTGATATCATTTGTTGCATGAACATTAAAGAAGTGCCTACTACATACAAAGAAATATAAATTGGAAGTGTGTCATTTCATCTCCATTGCATGTTTCCTCATCTGTAAAAAGAGGACACTGGGATAAGAAATATCTGAGGTTCATTAGCTCCGAAGCTGAATTATAAAGTGCAAGTTTGGAGAGGAAAAACTAAGAAGTTTGTCTTGGATGCGTTAAACTTCAAAGCATAGATAGATGGAACAACCTGAATAGAAATATCTATTTGGCATTTGAAAATACATATCTGGGAGAGATGAGGGCTAAAAGACATGGATTTGGAGGATCATGAGGGAGTGATATTTGAAGCCATAGGAGTAAATAAGAACAGAGATTTGGAAGAGAGAGAAGGAGATATAGACAGACAGAAAGAAAGAAGACTGAGAGCTGGGATTTCTATAATACTTATATTTATGGGATTAGAGAAGTAAAAAGAAGAAGGAGCCAAAATGAGAAGGGTCAAAAGGATCAAGTTCCAGAAGGGAGGACAGAATAAAGTCATAAGAAAGATGAAGCCAATTGTCAAATAATATTGTCTAAAGAAAGAGACTGAGAAAAGACCACTCGATTTGGTGTTTAGCTTTCAAAACCCTTCACCACCTGGTCCCCGCTTATCTTTCCATTACCCTTCTCTGGCACTTTTTCATCCAGCCAAACTGACCTTATCTCTGTTCCTCCTATGTGACTTTTCAATTCCTGTCTCTATACTTTTGCCATTCCCACTGCTTGTGATGTACTCTCTCCCTACCTCCACCTCACAGAATGCCTTTCTTCAAGACACAGCTTAAGCATCACATTCTACATGAAGGTATATTTCCTTTCCTGATCCCAACTACTTTGGTACCCTTCTTCCCTAAATAAGCCATGCAAGGCATTGCTCCTTTAAGATACTGCTCTTTAATACAGAGCCATAAAAATTACTTTTACATAAAGGAAATGACTCAAATCAATTGGTAAAGAATGAAAGACATTGCACCTCTTTGATAGATGAACATGTCAGCATTCAAAAGGAGGTAAAGAAACAAATATTGTGGCAAAAAAGAACAGAAAATGAACTGTGAAATATAAAGACTTAAATCACATTGTAAAGGATGAGGGTGATCATTTGTTTATATATGACCAGTTGGATGGTTAAATGAGAAAGAGAAGAAATCCATTAGTCAAAAACTGAGAAAATATAAATATGAAAAAATAGTTGTCAGGAACATGGACTAAGAGAGAAACTAATATTCAATGAAGCTGAAAATACAGTGTGGATAGGTTGTAAAGAATTTTAAAAGCTAAACTGCTTTTTAAATTTGGTCCTAAAGCCAGAAGGAAGATACTATCCATTGGTTGTTCTTCACTCTCCCTACATGAAAAGCCCACATCCTTCTCTCATATCTTCCTGATGACATACTATTTGCTATCTATATTTTTAGAACTATTATACCATGAAGAGTTAAAACAAAAAAAATTTCAGTGGCATTAAAGATAAATACTTCAGAAGTGAGAATAGGATGAAGGTTATGTTAATTGTCTCTCCCAGTCACCCGATGTTATGTGGAGTGAGGTGGGAAAGGAACAGCTTCCACTGAATAAAATTGTCAAGAATATAATTTCATCAGGGGGCACCTGGGTAGCTCAGTGTGTTGAGAGCCAGGCCTGGAAACAGGAGTACCTAGGTTCAAATCTGGCCTCAGACACTTCCCAGCTGTGTGACCCTGGACAAGTCACTTGACCCCCATTGCCTACCCTTACCACTCTTTTGCCTTGGAGCCAATACACAGTATTGACTCCAAGATGGAAGGTAAGGGTTAAAGAAAAAAAAAAGAATATTATTTCATCAGAGAAAAGCCTTCCTCCAATTGCACACATCAACATTTTCATGTACTAACCTTTGGTCCATAGAATGCTCCATCCCCTGGGTTTAACTCCCACTTTTCACCAAATTCATTAAGGCTGCTTTCAAGTTGCTAAAGTTAACAAAACAGATTAAAAGAAAAATCTGTTTAATTCCCTTCAATTCTAATTTGAAACTAAAGATACTTCCTTATCCATTCACATGCTACAAATACCAGTAAATATAACAATCGCTTCTAAAATAATGTATATGTTTTTTTAAATCAATTAACCAGGCAATAGCTTAATTTTCTGTATTATATGGGTTCCCCAAAGAGAACATCCAACATCCTCCTCAAAGCCTCTTGCTTTGGCTCATTTAAAAACTGGATTTCTTACATAATGCTCAGATCAATTCAATCACAGAAGTTTTCCAATAAAATGAAAATCCCATTACCTTTTCAGCTTGATTCCAGATTTCAACATCTCCAAGGAACTTTTCTGGGCGAGTTGACAGATTCAGTTTAAAGGAAAATCCAAACACATTATATACTGTACGCAAGAAGTCCAAACAATTTTTTATCTCCTCTTCAATCTGTTTTGTTTTTTTAAAAAAAATGGTTGAAAGAATGTATTGGTTACTTGCTTTTACTTAAGTTGTGGCATTTAAAATGTGACTGCATAGGACCTAATGAGTACCTGCTCCATGGTACAAAATATGTGAGCATCATCCTGCTGGAATCGCCTAACTCTAGTGAGCCCTGTGAGAGCACCTGACAGCTCATTTCGATGAAGTACCCCAAAGTCAGCTAATCGCAGGGGTAATTCTCTCCAGGATCTGGGCCGATGATCAAACATAAGGCTGAAAATAAAGAAAAAGCATTAAAATTCATTGATATTCAAGTCTGTAAGTAGCAAATTTCTTCAGTAGCATTGGCCAAAATGTTACATTAAAACAATGGTTCTCAAACTTTCCTATTTCAAGACTCAATACACTTAAAAACTGAGAGCTTTACTTTATGTCGTTATATCTATCCATATTAAATATATGAGAAGTCAAAAGTATCTTGGGATTATAATAAAAAGTCTCACCTTCACAGATCCCCTTTGGCAGTCCTGAGATCACATTTTGAGGACTACTAATTATAATTTGTAGATTCCTATAGAAAACTGACAGAAAGTCTTTTCTATTTCACAGTAATAAAAGCAAATTCTCTCAAACTTTGAGTTACTGAGTTATTCACAGACTATTGTTATCAGACAATTTTAAATGCCTTGTTTAAAGAAGTCTACAGAAAATACATTATGAAACAATCAGCACTAGACAACAGTAATTTATTTGCCTGTGTGAAATTAACATAAAAATATAACTCATAGTTGGTACATCTGCATTAAGGTAGGATGCAGAGTGACAGTGGAGTTTCTGAAATCCAGAATGAGACAAAACGGAAGGCCCACCTGCATGGCTTCTGACCAGGCATGGCATGATTATGTGCCTGGATGTCAGAACACATGACCCAGATTGTCCATTCAAAAGTCAAGTAGGTGTAATGTCATGGGCAAGATATGAGAGCCAAGACAAGAAGGATTTTTTTTTTTTTTTTGCAGGGGTGGGTTGAGAGGGGAGGGAGAGATCTTCACCATTTTATTTGGCTTGTGAAGAAGCAAGCAGT
The DNA here is from genome assembly GCF_016433145.1 of Gracilinanus agilis. Lineage (NCBI taxonomy): Eukaryota > Metazoa > Chordata > Mammalia > Didelphimorphia > Didelphidae > Gracilinanus > Gracilinanus agilis. The sequence continues at coordinate 385,707,016 of NC_058130.1, forward strand.
CCTGGCAGTTATATATGTAAGTCATCTCTGGCAAGCTGCTTAGCAGGGGGTCAGCACAAGGCTAAGCCAACGGGGATCACACCAAGCTGGGAATCCAGGAACTAAGCCTTGCAACCATAGCTGTTGACTTTGGATAGTTAGGCTGGTAACCTTATTTCTCTCTTTCTTTCTCTATACTTCCAAATTTAGTATAAAGTCGTAGGGATTAATTTTTATTTTTTACATGCAGAAATCTGAGGAGGCAAGAGAGCAAACTGCAAAAAAATGAGAGGCCCAAGGTTCAAGTCAAGCCTTTGTCTCTAACTGTAAAACCTTGGGCAAATCAATTCCTTTTCCTGGGCCTCAGCTTCCTTATTTAAAATGGGTTATTAGTCCAGATGGTCTTTGAGATCCCACTGAGCTCTAGATCTATATTCCTATAAAGTCAGTCCTTCAGGATCACTGATCATGAATGCATTCAGATCTTATTTTGATTTTTTCCTTTGAAGTTTCAACCATCTGACAAGCCCCTCAAATAGCATCTGCTATTGTGGAACCAGACTGCACAAGTCCTACTATCTTCAGGTTTTAATTTTTTAGTTTTAATTTTTAAACATTTTTTAGTATGTTTTCCATGACTTTACAAGTATAATGGGTATCATTAATACTTCTATTAATAATACTATTAATACACTAATACCCTGCCTTCTCAAAGAGGAAAGGAGAACCTAGAGGGAAAGAATTTTTAACTCAAAATTAAAAAAAAAATTTAAAAAAGAAAACTATTTTTTTGGTTGTAAGGACCTATAGAAATCTTGAAAAGCCTTAGGAAGATGGGTTGATAGTAAACTCCACTTGGTTCTGTGAAATACAGTTCAAGCTCCTTTAGCAGGTTTTGTTACTTCATTTCCTATTTGGGGAGCTAGTTTTCATCTGGAAGGTAATTCTTGTCTTTGTATCTCTAGTTCTAGCATAATTGTAGAAATGAGAAAAGAAAGCCTGGGCAAATTACAGACCCACAGCTCTTCCCAACCCCATGTCAAGCAGCCCTTCCTCCACAGGAGGGGGGGGGGTATAAAAAGGAATACCATTTAAATAAGAATATATATTACTCAATTATTTTCCAAATTTCTAGGGAGTTTTCATATACTTCTCATGAAGGTGTTTATCTCTAGATCCTTGGATCCAAGTCAAAAAAAGACACTTTCATAACATTATACTTAGCCACTTAGCCAATTTCCCAGAAGAACATGTAACATATCTCGAATAGAAAATCTTTCCAGAAAGAGAAAGCAGATTCAGTCTAATTATAATAGTCAATAATATTTTGCTAGAAATTCAAAACAAGCTATATATACCAGTGTCCTGGGCAGTTCATGGGCTTCAGAGCAAATATCTCCTTTTCGACTTCAAAAGAGAACATGTTTTCACTGTAGTGTTGCCAGTGTCCTGAAGTCAGCCAGAGTTTGCTATTATAGATATTTGGAGTGACGACCTCCTGGAACCCCCTTTTCCTATACTCACTCTGAAAAGCAAACACCCAAAATAAAACCAAGATCTTAAAAATAAATAGCTAGAAAAACAATTACATTGTACTTTAAAAGATTTGCAGCATATAAGAATAAACTCACATTCAAGTTGTTTTACCTCCCCCTCCAAAATCAAAATTATTATTCTCTCCCCTCCAATAGTCCTTAAGTTAAGTCAACTTAGACTGTGAATTAATTAAAAATTATTAAATTATTAAATTAAAAATTAATTTAAAAAGTCCTAGGAAGGTGGTTTGGAAATAAATACAATGAAACAATATGATTTACCCTAATGAAATCAACAAGTGTATTATAGATGTAGGCACCCTTTGGCAGGAAAAAACAACTTCCAGGACTGAGCTCATGGAAGAAATAGAGTTCCTGATCCTAGATAAGAGAAGAAAAGGAAAATAATAAATTCATCATTATATACACATATAATATATAAGGTATATTATCTAAATATTCATCATCAAGTATACCATCATCTTTATCAATGTTCATGTAGCATTTAAAATTTTTCAGAGTAATTTAAATAAATTATCTCATTTGATCCTCAACTTTGATATTTTATTTCATAAGTTATCATTTTAAGATATCTCAGTTTTATAGATGAGAAAATACTTATCCATACTTGCAAAGCTAGAGTCAGATACAAAGTCGGACAATCTTAATGCAGACTTTCCTGACTCCAAATCCTGCATATTATCCATTAAATGAATCAATTGATATTTAATAAGCACTTACTATGTGCCAGGTACTGTGCTTAGCTGGAGATACAAAGAGGCAAAACATTCTCTTCCCTCAAGGAGCTCATATTCTAATGCAGGGGACAACATATAAAATAAGCTAAAAAGCTGAAGGAAGTGGGGATTGGAGGATATCTGGCCTGGGGCATGATGAAGTCCTATAGCCAAGTGGGAAATAATGAACTATCTGCCCAGAGCCCTGCTTCTTAGAGGATATGGATGGAGCTCTCTCATGTATACCTTCCACTCTCTCCAATTAGATGTGGGGGCCCAAAGGACAGGGATTTCTGAGTTTCTGGAAATAATGGTGAAGTCCAAGAGATTTAGGGTTCCTATTCTAATCTCCTCTGGTGAAATAGTTTAGGGTACATATCACTGGTATATTACTCAGCCACTAAACCATCTACTTGTGTATACAATAAAACAGGAGAGGAAATGCTGTCCATTCTCCATTATTTATTATTTCAGTTCTTCTGGTTTCTCAGCACAGCTTCACTGGACTGGCCTGCCTTAGAAGCTGAAGCTACTAGATGCCTATCAAAGTGAAAAGTTTCTTTGGTCAAAAAAATGGTAGAAAGCACCATATTCTGAACTCTATTGTAGAGACGGTATCTTAGGAGTCAAAAGTTAAAATGCAGGGGGCAACTGGGTAGCTTAGTGGATTGGGAGCCAGGCCTAGAGATGGGAGGTCCTGGTTTCAAATCCTGCCTCAGACACTTCCCAGCTGTGTGACCCTGGGCAAGTCACTTGACCCCCATTGCCCACCCTTACCACTCTTCCACCTAAGAGCCAAATGCATAGAAGTTAAGGGTTTAAAAAAAGTTAAAATGCAGTAAAATTAGTATGTGTTTGAGTATATTGCAGACAATGTACTATATTCCTGCAGAAAGGATATATTTTTTTTTATTAACATTGATTCATAATCAGAGTTGTTAGTAAAGAAGATATGAAATTTGATACTGTTCCAAATGAAAATACTTTGGGGACACATCTCATTAATTACCAACACACCATATTAGATCATTTAACTTACCCGGCCAATCTTTCTATGATCTCTATTTTTTGCTTCCTCTTGGAATTTCTCCCACTCTTTTAACATTTTAGGATCTGGGAATGAAATGCCATAAACTCTTTGTAGAGTTTCCATATCAGCTTTGCCTTCCCAATATGTAGATGAATTCTGCAAACAAGCATCAGTGACATAATAGTCACTTAAACATTTTTTTGTTGCACTGAAATAGCCTTCCTATTTGCCAACACCTTACAGTCTTCTCTATAGCCATTATAAGTTCTCATGACCACTTTCACTGGTTAGGAAACAGCCATTAAATGGCAATTACTTATTACCTGTCTAAGAACTAACTTTAATTATCTTTGTTCTAATAAAACAGATGAGAACATTCAGTATCAGAAGTAGTACACATCCAGCTGTATCATGACCATTGTTTTCCTTCCATAATACTTAGTGTTCAGCTCTCTACAGCAAAGAAACTTTTGCTTAAAAATTCATTTATAAGATGAATGCTGTATTATTATTATTATAAGCTTACTTTACAAGCAACCATTAAGTTAAACCAGAGGGAAAATACTTGCCATAATATGTGTAACTTTCATGTAAATCAAATCTCATTTTTTAATCCATGTAATATTTAAATAATAGTATTTTTTCATAGATAAATTTCTTTCAAAAGAAAATTTGAATATGTATTAGTTTTACTAAAGTCAGATTACCCATCACTATAACTAGAGTAAATCAATTTTTTTTTAGATAGGAAATTGTGTAGATATTTAATATATTTGATATTGTGCCATAACTCCTCTCTAACAGGGTACTATCTTTTATTTATTGTCTAAACACAATAACAGTTAACTTTTCATCAAGCTTTAAAGTTTATGAAGGAGAAATATTTAATGTTACTTTAAAATTTGTATTAAAATAAATGAGAAAAAAATCTGTTTCAAGAATTTTGCATGAGGAAAATTACCTCCACCCTACTTGGTGGTATCCCCTGACTACAGCTTAACCATCTGGCATCAGGGTAGATGTCTGACATCAGCTTAAGTGTACCCTGTCTGTTGTAATAATGAGATTAAATCTACACTGCCCATCTTTAGATTTAATCACCAAAGGTGAAAACATCTCCACTTAACTCAAAGTTGGGAGGTCTGTAACCCACTTGTGCTAGAATGAGTGACAAATCAGAATTTACTGCCTGCCTCCTGGGTAGTCCTAAGAAAAGTGTCTGTTGTGATTGGACACATAAACTAAGAGGAAGGCACAGGAAGTGATGCAAAAAGAGGCCCCTTTAAAAAGAGAGTTCAGTGAGCTCATGTCTCAATTCTTGACTGGGGCTTGAAGGAGCTCTGGACCTTGGTAAGATTGTTCTTAAAACTTCCCTTTGGAATTCCACATGGTGAGTATTAAGACTGAATCTTCCTGAACTTCTCTTAAGGAACTTCCTTTTTAATAGAGACTCTGTGGCTGAAGCTTTTGCTTCGTTTGCCTTCGAGGACCTTCAGGCCTCTGACTTTCCAGCCTTGGGATCAAGGCTGGATTTCCCTCCGCTGAGGATTAATTAGATCTACTTGGATTGAACTAGGGGATCAGAGCAAATTACCTAGTGTGTTAGATTACTTATCCTATCTTATCCTCTCTCTCATTTCCTTATTTCTTCTTCCTCTCCTCATTTGTAAATAAACTTCCATAAAAGTCATTTTGACTTGAGGTTATTCTCTAATTGGGGATTGACAATTATTCAATTCTCTGGCAACCAACCATTTAATATTAACCCAATCAAACCCCCTTTTTACCCCTTATACTGTCCCCTGGCTGTCAGTGTACAATGCTACTACAGAGGGTGGAGTCAGAAGGGTATATCAGTTCTCAGCCAGGAAGCACAGGGCCTTTTCTACCTCCATATTGGAACTGCCGGGGGGGGAAGGGGGGGGTGTCCCACTCTAAGGCCAGCTAAATGGAGATGCTATAGTTAGAATAAACTTTCTCTAAATTCAATCTACTACAACTTCTCACTCTCTCTTATCTCTTACCTTTGCTTTCTATTAATAAAATATTAAAATCTATAGCCAGAATCCCCATTTTAACCTCAACATTATCTGAGAATTTCTGACCATTCCTCAAGATCATTTAGGATGAGGGAAGAATGTAACAAGAGATTAAAATGACAACGAGGTAGAAATAAAGGAGAAAAGCATTAAACAGAAGAGTAGCAAAAAAGCAAATATTATAATATACTAAGCATATAGGTAAAACTAAAAATGAATTAAATATAAGAGGAAAGAGAGTAAGAAAAATCAAAACAAAGATTCTAATAACATTCAAACCTAGGTTTAGAAATTCTTCTAAAAAACCTTCTAAATAAAATATATTTTAAAATACATTTTGAGGCTTACCTTGTGAATTTTCAAAGTCTTTATCTTGCCAGTATGTCTGACATGAGGACCTCTGCATAAATCTATTAAGGGACCACATCTAAAAGAAATAATGAAGGCAATTTACACAAAATTTTAAATGGATGGATTTCTATTAAACTGAATTAACTATAAATTCTTATTGAGCTATTATTGATCATAAGATATTATAATATCTCACCTATAGACTGTAGTAGTTGGAGTATTCACTTTTTCATTCAATATCCGACACTTGAACTTATTGTACTAAAAAGAGAGAAAAAAGAATAGTATAACTCTCATCTAAATTTTTACCTCTGTATGGCAAATTATCCCTACAAACTATCTCCACTCCTGAAATATACTCCCTTCTCATCTCTATCTCCCAGAATCATAGATTCTCTAGAGCTTAAATCACATATCAACCTTCTCCTTAAAGCCCTTCCTAATACCCTCAGGCTGTTAATGCTATCGCTTTTCTTAAATTAACATGCATTTATTTTCTATATAATTATCATATTTATTGCCTCCCACTCTGTCTATAAAATAGAATATAAGCTTCCTGAAGGCAGGAGTACATTTCACTTTTAGTTTTGTATCTTCTCCTGCAAGTCTATGTACTTAATTTACTTATTATTCAATAAATTATTCAGCAACTATTATTTTAATAAAAATTCATCCAATACATCAGAAAAGCTTCATGTATAAAAGTTAGCATTATTAAAAGTCCCTAAGTTTCCTCATCAATCTTCAACTTAGTACACAAACATCAGGTAGATAACTCCTAACAATAAAAGGAAGAAAATATGCGAGTCAATGTTAAAAAATTAAGCAATGAAATCCCTGAAAATTTGCATCATCTTCTACTAAGTACAACTTACCTTAAACATTTCAAGCAAAGTTTCTTTCTTAACTTCCAGTCTTTCAAATAACTGTTTCTCTTTAATGATTTTCTTACATAAAGCCTCCAAAGCAGAGAAATCATTGCTAGATACACCTCTGGGGTGGGTGTGAAAAATAGGTAAAAAGAAAAAAGATAAATTTGTCTTCATTTCATTTTAAAGACAACAGAGAGTACAAAGATGCAATAATATTTTAACATCAAATTTTTAAAATTTCATTAGGAAAATTAGCACACATATAAATATATACATAGTTGTATATGAACATATAGATATATGCATAAACTCACATATATGTATGTATACACATACACACAAACACTCCCCTCACATAAACACACTGTTTTTATCCAGTCATTTGAGTCGTATCTGACTTTGTGACACCAATTGGGATTATCTTGGCAAAGACATTGGAGTGGTTTGCCATTTCCTTCCTAGCTCATTTTACAGATGAGGAAACTGAGGCAAAGTTAAATGATTTGCCCCGGACACACAGCAAGTTAAGTGTCTGAGGCAGATGATTTGAACTCATCTTCTCTCTACACACACATACACACACACACCCCTATCCCACCCCCTACTTTTTAGCATGAGTTTTTATGTTTCACGTCAGACACAACTTTTACTCTGTGTGTAAATAGAATCAGCTTTAGTCCATTCATAGCCTAAACTCTATCTACCCGAGAATTATCATCCCCGCCTCCCTCAGTGGGGAGGGAGATGAGTTATGCACACGTGACATTAAGTAACAAATCAAGAACAAGGGTCTGCCCTTTGGGCAGTCCAAATCAGTGTAGAGGCTGCCATTTGTCCACTTGAATTAGAGGTGGACCCAAAGGAAGTGAGGAAAGACACTATCTCTTCAAGTATGTTGGTTACTTCCTGCAAGGGGTAGTTCCCGCTTTGAACTTGGCGCTCAAGGATCTCTGAGGAGACCTCAGGCAGCTTCTACTCAGCATGGTCACGTGGGTAAGTTAGGTTGACTTCCTTGGGCCTACCTTGGCATTTCCAAACTCTACCTTTAAGTAGGCTCTAGCCTATCTGGTTGCTAGGCCTTGTGACTTGTAGCCTCATTTATTTAGCCTTCTAACCTTCTCTCTCCATCCAGGCCTCCGCAGGCCTGGACTAGACTCCCTCACTCTATTTCCTTACCTTTTACCCTCCTAACTGTAAATAAACTACCTTAAACCCAGTCCTGACTTGGGTCTAATTTAATTATGGAATCAACCTGAATTGTTGATTCCTGGCGGTCACACTTTAAATATATATCTATAAAATACCTAAAATCTCCCTCTTACATCTGGAGATATTAAGAACCTTGGTAAGGAAGTAAAAGTTGCTCAGTGAGAAAAGTCAATTAGCTCTGGAGGAAGCAAGGTATAGTTCTCAAGCTGAAGACAGAAGAATTGGGTTTGAAATATGACTCACTTTTAGGTGGGGAAATGTAAGAAATTCATTTAACTCTGGGAGCCTCAGTTTCCTTATTTGTAAAAATGAATTACATTTGCAATGCCTATTTGATAGGGTCATTGTGAGGAAAGCACTCTGACAATTATAAAATGCTATCCATATATATAAGTTGTTATTCTCCCCTCCGACAAAGTCAAGCTCCTTGTGGGTTTTAAGGCTTTTAAAAAGCCTCAGAGCCAGCACTGCTTCAAACACAGAGAATAGGGTTCAAGTTGTTTACTGTGAAAATATAAGTGTAACTAGAGTAACTAAACATTCTAAAGCAAAATAAGGGAAAAGAACAATCTGCCTCATCCCTTTAATCATGTCTCATCTTTTGCAAAGTCTTTAAACTTACATAATTACATAAACAGATCATGATTTTACTGTATTCAGCTAAAGTACTTACCCATTCTCAAGGTACATATCATAATAAAAGCCATTTTCTATTGGTGGGCCATAGCACAAGCATCCACCATAGACTCTCTCCATGGCTTCACCCATAATATGAGCACTTGAGTGCCAGTATACCTGAAAAATGAAAGATGAAATATAAGGGTATAAGTTTGAGGAATACATTACAATATCTTCCAAAAAACATGAAGAAAAAAATTGGGTATTATGAATGTAGTAAATTGTTTAAACCAGTGATTTCCAAAGTGGGCGCTACCGCCCCCTGGTGGGTGCTGCAGCAATCCAGGAGAGCAGTGATGGCCACAGGTGCATTTATCTTTCCTATTAATTGCTATTAAAATTTTTAAAACATTAATTTCCAGGGGGCTAAGTAATATTTTTTCTGGAAAGGGGGTGATAGGCCAAAAAAGTTTGGGAACCACTGGTTGAAACTATCCCAAATAGATGAAAAAAAATTTAAAGCAAAAGGAAAATCTAAGAGAATCTTTCATTTAGAGATAAATCATTTTGTTGCTATATTGCAAGCTTCCCAAGCACATTTAAAAACAGTCAATTTATAAAAATTATAATTGTTAATTGGCATTTTATTTTTATTTTCAATTCCAAATTCTCTCCCTCCACCATTCTCCTACCCATTAAGAAAGGAAGTATGCTATCCATTATACAAATGAAGTCATACAAAACAAATTCTGACAATCATTTTCTGGAGGAAAACTAAGGGAAAAAACATGGCATAATGAAAGTTATTTTAGAAAAAAGATCTTAATCTGCAGTTCAAAAAACTGAAAGTATTTAAGCAGATTCTCACTACTGAGGTAGATTCCGTTTTTCTTTGAAAGAAAAAGCAAATGAGCAAAAAACATGCTTGTGGTAAATTCAATCAATAATGCAGCATAGCTACATATTTATTCTGTTCAAAAACTCTAGAAAGTATAGCTAAGAATTCTTTAATTTGCATAGGAATAAGCCAAATTAAACTAAACTATATAGAAACAAGTCACCAAAGACTCTTTTTAAGCTATATTGCTGAAAAAATATACAGATAGGCAGCATCTTAAGGAGAAACTTTAGAATTCATTTCATTATATTCTGTGTACATGTTTTCAGAAGGAAGGATGCACAAAAGAATATGCATTGAATTGCACAATGATGGGAAAACAACATTTATTTCCTTGGTTACTGCTCAAATTAATATGCTGATTTATATATCTTGATCCAAAATACAAGGGATAATATATAACATTGAAGAAATTTGATAGTTTGCCTTTATTCAACATGATATTGATTAATCAATTTTAAAATCATTTTCATTGACCTCTTTTTATCTTGTGAATTTCTGCTAATATACACCACCTTCCCAACCTCCCACAGAGCTATCCTTCACAACCAAAAGCTTTCTTTTTAAAGTAAAAAAAAAATTCAGCAAAATCTATCAACCCAATAAAAAAAATTGATGTTATATAAGATGTTCCCTTGGATCTCGTCATCTGGAAAGGAACAAAGGGAAGTATCTTCTCATAACTCTTCTCTAGAGTCAAACTTGTTCTTTATAAATTTTCAACATTCGGTTTAAACTGTTTTGTAGTTGTGCTTTCTATTTTCATTTTTGTCATCATTCTGTATATTGTTTTCCTGGCTCTGATTACTTCACTTCGCATCAGTTCACAATTAATTATGGTTTTAAAAATTATCTAGATCCCTTCTCTCTCCTTCCCATATTTTATGATAATAAAAAGAATTCATTTTAACTCCACATCTTGACTTTTTAATGTACATAAGCACATCTGGCTAGCTCTCCACCCTCCCACTCCCCAACTCAAGAACAAAAACAAATATAAACTCAAAAGTGAGGTCAAGTTTTAATGTTAAATTCAGTATACAGAAATTGGAAATCAGTTTAATAAGTTTTAACTACTCATTTACAGAACTTTGCTTGGGCAAGAATTTAAAAATGAATATGGAAAAAGACAGCAAACATAAATATTAGTATTAAACTACAATGATATGACAACTAAAAACTTACCGCTTGAGCTTCTTCATCATCAAATTTAAGAAGCTCTAAGGTACAGTCTTCCTCTAGAGGGCGGTCTAGATCCCAAACAACTTTGTTTACTTTGGCAATTACTGTATTATCAGCAAGGCCTTGACTGGAAAATAAATAAATAAATAATCCATTTGGAATGTGGATTATTAGCTTGTACAGGGTACAGTAATGTGTATTGTGAGGCAGATTCAAGAAAACTAAGAGTAACCAAAATCAGAGAAATAAAAGGGGAAAAACTCAATCAAAGATAGTTCAATACTGGATGAACTTCAGATCTTGCCAATCCTAAAATTCTGAGGTTATAGTCTCTCATATTAACCTGGAAAGTCAGTTCAACTAGAAGATAATTTGTGTGTGTGATTTAATTAATCTCTCACTACATAAAATTCACTTAGCAAAAAGAAAATCAGTTCTGACTGATTCAGGTCCCAATGATAGGTTTCTTAAGATGCTTTAATAACTTCCTATGACTTTTTAAAAATCATACTTTTGATCTCCTAGGAAAACAGACAAAACACTAAAGAAACTTTGCAGATGACCATAAAAACATTTATTTAATTATGTATAGAAACATCCTTTTTGAAGGTATAATAAACAATGTTCCCATAATTTACATCAACAATTAATAAAGTTTGAGAGGATACTTAAATTTTCAAAAGACATTATTTTCTCTGTTAAGTGACATAAAGCTTATAAAACTTGCATTAACCTTGGACTATTCTGAGTTAATAATTATACAATGTAAAAAGATACTGCATTACTGTCATCAAGCTTTGGATGTAATAAAAGTATTTCATTACATTTATAAAAAAATATAGCTAAAGTCTAAGTGAGGGGAGGGAGTGTGTGAAGGCACTGACTATGAATGACCTTAATCTAAAGGGTTTTTTAAAAAGTCAACCAAATTACTCATAGTTTATCAAACATTACTTCCAAGACACTACAGGTAAACACACCACCCTTAAGGAGCTTACAATGTTGCTGAAGAGCTAGGAAGAAACAGGACAATTTAGAACACAATACAAGTAAGAACATTTCACGATGATAAAAAAAAATGACACTGCAGGATGAAATTGTCAAATGCAAAATATATATACACCTAATTCAAAGATTCCTCTTTCATTAAACACATATAATCTTTAACCATAGGAGAGGAAGCTGAAGGTCTTTATCTTAATGTAAATATGAGGCTTTGGTAACTACTTTTAGAGCTCAAAGAATGAAGAGCTGAATGGTCTGAAAAAACTACTATGAGGGAGAAGGAATGGAGAGTTGGATCTTGAGAGACAAGAAAAATTTGAATAGGAAGAAAGAAAGATTCAACAAGACCTTCGAGATAAGATCATCAGGAACAAGAGTCTAGCTATATAAAAAAACACAGATAGCATATTTGAAGGAGAATGTACCTCAAATAAGACTGAGGAGCTAGGTAAGACCAGATTGCAAAAGGTTCTAAAATCTACTGTACCCTGTACAAGCTAATTTTTAGTATCATTATATTTGTATAATGGGAAGGTATGAAATAAAGAGGCACAAAACTGTCACTCCTTTAAACTTTATGTCACCATCACCACATGATACATCACCAGAAGGCTTTGTATAGTATCACTCAAGTTTCTTTTTCTTTTTGTTCTTTGTAGGGGATTCTTTGATTACAAGTGGGATGTAGTGGAAAGAGAATTAAATTGAAAGCTAGAAAATGAGACCCTAGTCCTAGCTTTAACATTTATGTATTGTGTAATCTTGGGTAAGTCATAATTCTACTTCATTTTTTTTTTAATTTTTTTTTTAAACCCTTAACTTCTGTGTATTGACTTATAGGTGGAAGAGTGGTAAGGGTAGGCAATGGGGGTCAAGTGACTTGCCCAGGGCCACACAGCTGGGAAGTGTCTGAGGCCGGATTTGAACCTAGGACCTCCCGTCTCTAGGTCTGGCTCTCAATCCACTGAGCTACCCAGCTGCCCCCTCTACTTCATTTTTAATATAACCCCAGGTAATACCTGTGTGGCAAAATTGTGCTGAGGAAAGCACAAACTGTATTGCATCACATAATTGTGAGCTACTAATTTATTATCAGTATATAATACTAATATATTACCATTGTAGGGTGACAAAGAATGGAAAAAACAGAAAAATTCCAATCCATTTTCCCCAATGCTCCAAAGAGCCTTATGTAATTCCAGGAAAGCAAACTATAATGTTTTCTTTCCACCTGAATCAACAGAGTCAAAAAAACTAATAAAATCCATGGATCCCATAATAAGAAATGTAAATCTGTACCAAAGCAACAAATTAAATGTAATTTACAGGAAAGAGTCTTAGAATTTAAGAGGTTAAACCAAAGTTAATTAAAGCCAGTAACAGGATCAAAGACTTAGAGCTGGAAAGAACCTCAGGGATCATCTAATCCAATTCCACCTGGAAAGAACCTCAGGGACTATCTAATCCAATTCTCTCATTTCACAGGTGAGGAAACTGAGGCCCAGAAAGAGGAAGAGACTTGTCCTGGGTCACAGAGGAATAACAAGCAGAAGCAGAATTCAAACCTCTCTGACTCCAAATTTATAACTCTTTTTCCCTTCGTCTTGCTATCTCTAATTCGCTGTGTCCTTTAGAGAATAACTAATTCATTTAGCGAATAAGAAAAAAGAATGACTTGGGGGGGGGGAGGTGTTAAACTTCATTCAGTTACAGAAAACAGGTACTTCCCTTTTAGAATACCGTCTGAGTTGGAAGCAACATTAGAAATCAAGATCAATCCTTCATACACAAAGGAGGAGCAAGTGAGATATAACAAGCCTCAGGTCATAAACAAACTCAGGAGCCAGAGGATCACAGGCCTCCAGTGCCCTAGAAACAAACACTTCATCTCACCAGGCTCTCTTTTCATACATCATTTTAACTTTTGGCTTTAAGAGTATAGATAAAAAACCAGAACTCTATTCTGATTTTTATTACAAAAAGACTTGTGAACAAGTCTTTAATGTCATAAAATTTGATTTTAAATTTTGCAGCAAAACAAAAATATCCTTCCAGAAAGACATATCAAATTTTCCTAAAAGAACCTGACTTTTCTTTTCTTGCTTATGTTCATAATTAGCTACTTTTACCTCTACACAATCATTTCTAAAGTGATAGTTTTTCAGCAGAGTTCCACACAACTGGGAAATTGCAAACCAAAGTAAGAAAGTCTCTTTTGGATTTTCTACTTTAATCTTTTCCTCTGATCACTAACAATATAAAGATTGGTTTTTAATCACTTCAATTTGGATTCAATTAAATCTCTACAAAAGACATTTAATTCTTCTTTAATCCTGAACATCAAAACAATATGGAAGCCAGCATGGTTTCTCAAGCACAGAACAGGAGTAGAAAAAAAGTGACTTCTGACCTTGTCACTAATTTACTTTATGACTTATGGCAAGTATTTTATTCTTTTTGAACCTTAATTTCTAACCTATAAAACAAAGGTTTAAGTATACAATCAATTCTGCTATAACATAGCATACATATTCCTAAAAATCACAGGGCTATGTAGAACTGCTCAATAAAAACCACAGAGCTTATGTAGACAAGAGGAGAACAATAGCACAATACTTCCAGCCACAAATGTTTCTTTGATTTTTATAGCATTGACTCTAATGGTCCAAATGTGGATTCCTTTATGCCTGCTGCTTGGAAGATATCACATCTTCCCCTGTTTCTTTCCAAACATTTTATTACTTCAAGCTTCACCTCAGTACTTAAAAAGTTTTCCTTTTACATGTATTGCTTGGTATTTTCAAACTATGACTCTTTAGACATACCTGTGAGATTTTTTTTTTTAATATAGAAAAGTTAACAAATGCAAAAGAAAAGCAAAACCCAATCATGTAAGATAATTCACATGGTGAACTGAGACATCTGAGGTAGATGTTTGAAATGTGTGTACATTTTGTAGATTCTTAGAGCTAGATTAAGCTGGGTGGTTTTCTCCTTTCACCTAGTGTTTCTCAGGTAAGAGCATACATAGCCAAATAGGAAATTCAAATCATGCTCAAATGATTCCTTAACATATAAATTGTGTTGGAACAACTACATCTTTTCAAAACAAGTATTATAGCATAACTAACTGTATTAAATGAGTAGATATCTTCCAGATACAAAATTTTCCAATTTAATAAGAGAAATTGCTTCATCTACCAGCTTTCTTCTGTTTTGTTTTGTTTTTTAACTGTACTTTGGGTACTACGGGAAAATAGGCTTATAACTATTATACTATTATGATTAATAGATACCTAAACACTTCCAAATTTCTATTCAACTTTAGATATGATCAAGTCTTGAGAATATCTTAAACCTGTATGTAACTTTCTACCTCCAATGACGGTTTTATTAACTTTAAACAAGATGACTGGTAAGTTTCTCTGAATATATGACACTTGTTTCTGTTCATAATTAGATTAAGTAAACAAAAATGTCTTTTAAGAGGGATAAAATTAACATGCATTATGGAAAGACGGCAGAGAAACATCACTCTTCCTTACTCTTAATGCCCTCCACAAACAACCAAAATTATATGCAAAAAAGACAGGGGTCCAGAGTGAAGCTGAACAGCCAGACAACTAGGGAAAAAGGTTTCTGACTTCCCTGGCCCTGGAGACAGTAACAGAGCAAACAGAGTGAAATCAGCAAGGTAGCTCCTGCGGGGAGGAGGCCATCTCACCTTGTTTGCTGAGCCCCTGAGCTTTCCTGACTGAGGATACCAAGGAAATTCACAGGTGGAGGGCCCTGGGAGTAGCTGTGTTTGTAGCCTCTGCTCTGGAGACCTCCCACTGACCCACAGATGGGAACTGAAGGTGTGGACACAGAGTCTATAGGGGACAAGCCCTGGGGGCAGGATTTCAACCTTAACAAATGAGGGACTCTGGAGACAGGAGGAACATAAACTGGACACACCTGCTCTTTCCCAGGCTATAGTTGAAGAAGAGGAGGAGTGAGGAAGGAGTGCAGACTGGTAAGTATGGTCCGAGGGAGTGGGACCCTGTCAGCTGTCACCATCACCAGGAGTGTGGAGTCCCTGGCTGGGTGGTGGACTATGTGTTTGCAGTGGCAGAACTGCCTTCAAGTTTGGTTGGAGCACCTGAGTACAACCGACTCTGGACTATTCAAAAGCTGAATAACTAAACAGATTCCAGGAAAAAACCAAACACACACACGCAAAAATCTTGAAGCCCGAAGTAACATACGTCAACACACTAAGAATCCTAGGATTCCAGCAAAAAGTAAATAATTAAGTCTATTGGCCTATATGCAAAAAAATAAAATGAATGAAAATAAGCAAAGAAAGGAAAAAGAATCCAGCTATTGATAGCTATTATGGAAACAGAGAAGACCTCCACTCAAACTCAAGAGGATAGGGAAATAAAAATATCTACTTCAAAAACAGCAAAGTAATACAATAATTGGTCACAAGCTCAAAAAGCTTTTAGAAGAGTTTAAACAAAAAACAACAACTCAAAAAACAAATGAGAGAGGTTGAGGAAAAATGAGATAAAAAAATAAAAGCAATGAAAGAAAGTCAAGAAATTATTGAAAAGATCACTCAAATGGAAAGAGATCCAGAAACCCACAGAAGAAAATAATGTATTAAACTACTATTGGGCAAGGGGAAGCTAACGATTTCCTAAGGCAATAATAGTTTCAACTATTCCTGGAGAAAAACCCAGAACTCAGAAGAAAATTTCATCTATAAGAAACATACAAAGGTAATGAAAAACTAATCATAAGCAGTCCAAAAAGTCCAATTGTTTGATTCCTATATGGGAAAATGTTATCTATGACCTCTGGAAATTACATCATTGCCTGGATATTTTGAAGGGATATGTATGGATAGAAGACTTGCAGTTAAGGTGAATGTAATAGAATGAGCCAAAATGGAAGTGGATATACCAGGTAGAGGCAGGGTAGAATGGCTATCTCATATGGAGGAGGAATGAGTGGTGGAATGGCCATGGAGAAGGGGAGGAGAGGGTAGAAGGCTGGTAGTACTAGAACCTTACTCTCATCAAACCTAGGATAAAGAGAGAACAACACACAATTTAGAAGGGTAAAAATCTTAATGTATAGAGAAACAGGAGACAAGGGGGATATGATAAGGGAGGGGCTGAGAGCCCCCGTTGAGAGATTGAGGGAATAAAGGAAAGAAAGGTGGGTTAAGAGAAAGGAGGGCAAGGGGATAAGGAATAGGAAGGAAAGAAGGGATACCTAGAGGAGAGTACATATCAAGAGGTAGAGGGTGAAGTGAGGGGATAAGGGAAGGACTCTTAGGGCAAAAAAGGAGAGGGATTTTTAGACTTCAACTCATTACCAAGTAGTAGGAGGGCACAGCTGAGGGGAATAAGGCAGGGATTTTTGGAATGGTAGTTAGAATAAGAATTAAAATGTAAGGAGAAAGGGACCTTTGGAAAGGTGGGCCAATTTGAACTAGGAGGGCATGGGAAGAGGATAAAGGAGGATTTGGAGGAAGGGGTATGAATTAGATAGGTATTGGTCAAAGGAAATTGGATAGTTGAAGAATACGTGGAAGGGAAGGAAGAGGGGGAAAACAGTGAAAAAGAACAGAATAGATGGAAATCCATCACTACTAACTATGATACTGAAGTAAACAGGATGGATTCACCCTACACTCATGGGAAGAAAACAGATAGCAGAAAGGGCCAAAAACCAGAACCTGACAATGTATTGTTCACAAGAAACACACTGAAAATGAGACACATACATAGAGTGAAGGTGAGGGCCTGAAACAGAATACACTATGCTTCAGCTAATCCACAAAAGGGGTAGCAATCATGATCTTTGAAGACTTGTGGCTAAAATGAATATAAATGAAAGGGACGAATAGGGTAATTGTTATCTTGGGGTTACTATGGATAACCAAGCATTATCAGCATTGGACCTGTATGCACTGAGAGTTATAGCATCCAGATTTTTAAAGGAAAAACTAAATGAGATACAGATGGAATAGATAAAATTAAAGTGAGGGACTTTAATTTTTTTCCCTTTTCAGAATTAGATAAACCTAACCAAAAAATAAGTTAAGAAGTTAAGGAGATGAATAGAACCTTAGATAAATATGATAGCTATGTGGAAAGCCTACACACACCTGCATGAGGTTAGCTGTAGATCTAAGCCTGGATATACATAATAATATATAGTTTCTGGTGGGACAACAATGGTTGAAAGAGCATAAATATTTTGCAGAAATCTTACTTTAATACTCATCACACTATGGAGATAGTCCTGCATTCCTCAGGGGTTGTGGCATTAGAACAAAAGTTCCACTGGGTATGACCAAGCTGAAAACTTGGTTTTGGAAAAAGTGTGGTCCTGGCAACAGATTGTATCTGCAGATTAAGGTCCCATCTAGCAAAATATGGCCCTGGTAATGTATATTAACTAAGAACCAGATCAATTAAGTCGGTCAAATTAAATGCTTTTAAGAATGTGGAGAAAAAGGTCTACTATTACATTGCCAGAACAGCTGTGAATTGTTTTTTAGAAAACAAGATGGAAATATATATTAAGAGTTGTAATGCTGTTCATATGTTCATTGACTCAGGGATCCCATTATTAGGGTTAGACCCTAAGGACATCATTGAGAGGGTAAAAAACTGCATTTATGCAAATATTCATAGAAGTTTTATTTGTTATAACAATAACTGGAAATAACACAAATGACTGAGAGAAATGGCTGAATAGATTGTGATATGATTGTAATGAATTATGTGATATGAATGTAAGGAAACATGACAAATAACAGAAATATTTAAAAAACAAGAAAAACATATGGAGATTAAAAGAAAATAAGAATATATACTATGATTACTTTTTAAAAATAGCTACCAAATCAAGAGAAAAAGTATCAAAGTAAAACAAATCCATAGGGATATGAAAAGTAGAGGATAATTATTTTAGCACACACATATAATTTACATATTTTAAACTAATTGTAAACAGTGTGGCATTTGTAGTTTTCTATATAATTTTTATGCACTTGTTTATTAAAAATTTTTTATTGTTGGTGATGGTTACTAAGTATAAAATTTTTTTAAATTAAAAAAAATTTAAAAGGATGAAATTAGAAATTTCTTTTTTTGAAAATAAATTTACTCTTAAATCCATAAAACTATATAGATTTTTTTAACTTCAAAGAGTTATTTTATCTTTTGCATTATAAATAACCAATGAAGTGAAGAAAATATAAAAATATATTCGACAATCTAAGTTGATTAAAAGAGTAAAAAAGGAAATAAATGTGCTTCATACCTAATTCCACAAGCCACTTGGTATGGAGTAGTCTTCCAGGATTCAGCATCAACTTGTTTACCATCAGGTAATGTAACTTTGATTGGCTGGCTATCTTTTGAAGCTTTCTCTAACAAAATGGCATCATGTTCTGCTTTAAGTTTATTGTACATCTCAAGACGTTTGTTGATATATTCAGGCCAAGGATTCAGCTGCAAGGCAAATAAGATGGGGAAAATAAAGGAAAGATAAACATGCCCTTCTTTAGATAAACCATCACTTTAGCTCAAAAGTTTTATTGTGTTTTGATGCAAAGTGCCTTGTATAAAAAGGCAGCAACTGCACTAATGCAAAATGTTAAAAATAGGTCACTCTTACAAGCAATAATTCAAGATGGTTTAAGCTGAAAAGGGGAAATGGGCTAAGATGGGCTAGATTGCCTCTTTAAAATCTTTTAATCCTAAGATTTTATTTACATATATATCTATACATATACATATATACATGCATGCAACATATATCTAAGAATAAGAAAAAAGATATGAAATTCAAAGCTGGTTTCTTCAAGCTGATTCTCAAAATCTCCACAGAACTGGAAACCCAAGAGGCTATTCAGTTTAAATTATATCTGAACAAGAATCCCTACTAGAAAATATGCAATAGTAATTTAAACTTTGCTCAAAGACTCTACCAGTGTAATAAAGCCCACTATCTCCAAAGTATTCTGTAATGCCCATATTATGAATGCTTTCCCTTTGTTGGACCTATACTTTGCCATTTTGCAACTTCCAACAACTACTCCTAATTCTGGTCTCTGAGGCAAAAGCAAAATAAATGTAGTCTATATACTCTCTCCCCTTCTCCCACACATTATATCTTATTATCCAGGCTAACTAGCCAAAATTACTTCAACCAACTCTTATAAGACAATCTCTAGTCCTTTCATCATCCTGATTTTCCTCCTTTAGATGCTCTCTGATTTGCAAATAGCATACTTTCCAGCCATCTCCAAGTTAAGTCATTTGAACTTAAGCCTCTTCCCACAGGTACTTGGACTCTTCCTCAGGGTCTTTAGTTCAAATAGAGGAGATTTCACCTTTACCTAGTCTAGTCCCCAAGACCATATACCCACAGGATACTATTTATACCCTTCCATTCCCTGCAACCAATTTTTCACCTCTATGAATTGTTTCCACCTATTAAAGTGTAAGAGATAATCTTGCTTGTTTTTGTATCCCCAGAGCTTAGCATAGTGTCTGTCACACATTAAACAATAAATACTCATCATTTATTCATACATACAACTGAACACAATGTTTTAAAAGTGATCTTGATGGTCAGGTACTTGGCCAGATACTGTGCTAAGCAGTGGGGATTCAAAAAAAGATAAACAGTCCCTGATGTTAAGAAGCTTACAGTCTAATGATAGAGGCTACCTGCAAACAACTATGTACAAATAAACTATATACAAGAAAATCCAGAAATTATCAAGAGGGAAACCACTTGCATTAAGTAAGATTGAAGGAAGTTTCCTATTAAAGGTATTTTAGCTGGGACTTGAAGGAAGCTAGAAGGGAGAAGGGTGAATATTTCAGGAATGGGACACAGAAAGTAAATATGCTCAGGCAGGAGATGGAGTGGAAAAGAAAGGGGTAGATGGGTGTTGTGGGATGAGATAATGGAGGACTTCTAAAATCCAAAAGATTTTAAATTTGATTCTTAAGGTGATAAGGAGTCACTGGAGTTTAGGAAGAATAAAATGGTCAGAACTAGGCTTTAGGATGATCACTTTGATAAATGATTGGAAGATGAACTAGAGTGAGACTATACTTTAGGTAGGCAGATCCACCAGCTACTGCAATGGTTCAGGTATAGGGTGGTAGTAGCAACATCAGAAGAGAAAAGGGGGCAAACTCAAAAAAATGTTATGAATGTAAAACTGACATGACTTAGCAATAGATTGGATTTGATGGGAGGAAGAGAAGAAGAAGACAACATCTAGATCACAGCTTGGGAGACTGGTGGTATCTAATAATAGAGAATCTAATCAGATAGAGAGTAAATTTTTTGGAAAAAGATAATGAGTTCAGTTTTCAAAATGGTAAGTTTAGAATGTCTTCAGGATATCCAATTCAAGTTATCCAACAGGCAGGTGAAGATGCTACATTGCAGGTCAGCAGAGAGGTTAGGGTTGTATAAGTAGATTTGAGAACCAATACAGAGATGACCACTGAATCCATGGGAGCCATGAAATCACCAAATATTATAGAGGAAGAAAAGGGACCGAAGCAGAGCAATGCAGGCCATGATCTAGATGAAGATACAAAAGAGGCTGAAAAGGGGCAGTCAAACAAGTAAGGATAAATTCAGGGTCACCTCTCTAGTCCTAAACACAAGCTTTGGCAATCTCTGTGATGCTGGAAAAGACTGGTAGTTTTGACAACAGCTGTCTATTTTCTAAGGACTAATCTATCTATCTTGCTATGGTAAAGATTCATCAACTATATCAGTGAGTTTTCATGAACTGCCTTTACCTCTCTTTTTAAATTTTTTATTACAAATAATAAATGGAAGAGGAATATTTGTAAATTGAAGTAATACAAAAATTAAAATAACAATAACAAAATTTTTAAAAGAAACATTCATTATTTGTGCATTGGCTGTGGGAGGGTGGGGGAGTTTGAGGTAGAGGGAAAGAAACAGTCAAAATTAAAAATTAAAAAAAAAAAGCAACATTCATCATTAGTAACCTATCCACTCTAGGATGTATTCTTTGGTCACAGCAACCCTGAGAATAGTAAAGTCCAATGGCACTCAGTACTGATGGCCAAAGGAAAGAAATTTATTGCATGAAATTATTTCCTTCTGCTTCTTCAGAAAAACCAGTTTTTGATGGTTTACGAACATCTAATTTATGTTTGTGCTTTAAGTAAGAAATCACTGTTCGGGGCAGCTGGGTAGCTCAGTGGAGTGAGAGTCAGACCTAGAGACAGGAGGTCCTAGATTCAAACCCGGCCTCAGACACTTCCCAGCTGTGTGACCCTGGGCAAGTCACTTGACCCCCATTGCCCACCCTTACCAATCTTCCAACTATGAGACAATACACCAAAGTACAAGGGTTTAAAAAAAAAAAAAAGAAAAAAAAGAAATCACTGTTGATCAACCAATAAGTAGATGCACTAGAAGAAAGAAATCATATCCACTATGAAATTCATATAAAATTTGAAGACAGAAAGGGATTTGAAGCTACAACAACTTCTTTCCATCTACAATTTCAGAACCACCACATTTCGACTTTGATATCAGTCCCTCATGTGCTATGTAAGGAAGATGAAATGACAAAGAACACAAGCTGGAAAAAACAAGGGGTATAAGGACTAAAAATTTGATAATTTTTTAAAATTACAATTATATAAATATCTAAAATTTAAACATAAGACAATATAATTTAGCATGCATAAATGTTTATAAAAAATTATGATAATAATGTTAAAACTATTGAGTGAACTTGTTTTTGGTGAAGTTTCTCAAAAACGTGGTGTCTTTATGACACTATTTCTTAAAATTCTTTTTCAACCACTACTTTTTTCCCTTTAATTTATCCAATCCTCATACTATCCCACATTGAGCAAAATAACAACAATAATAATATAATGTCTTCAATACATAAATGCAGTCTAGAAAAACAAATTCTAACAGTCATAGATGAAAATCTTATGTCTTTTTCTGCATTTTAAATTCATCACCCCTCTGTTAAGAAGTGTGTTGCTTATTATCTTCATTCTTTTTCAACCTATGGCTTATAATTGTGTTGATCAGAACTATAAAGTCTTCCAAAGTTGTTTTTTCTGATACCGTTAATATATTTTTTTTAAACCCTTAACTTTTGTGTATTGGCTCATAGGTGAAAGAGTGGTAAGGGTGGGCAATGAGGGTCAAGTGACTTGCCCAGGGTCACACAGCTGGGAAGTGTCTGAGGCCACATTTGAACCTAGGACCTCCCGTCTCTAGGGCTGATTCTCAATCCACTTAGCTACCCAGGTGCTCCCTACTGTTAATATTTTAATGATTGTTCTCCTATTTTTGCTTACTTTATTCCATATCACTTCATAAGGTCCTCTCATATTCCTCTAAGGGAAACTGGCTATTTCATCATACTTATGGCACAATAATATTCCATTACATTCCTAGATTATAATATGTTTAGCCATTTCCCATATAAGATACCATTAGTTGCTAATTGGGAGCAACCATAAAAAGATCTTTGTATGAATAGACCTTTTTTCCCCGTTGGGGTTGAGAGGATAAATCTAATAGTGACATACCTGGATCAAAGGATATACAGTTTAATAATTTCAGGGGAAGAGTACTAAATTGCTTTCCAGAATGACCAGACTAATTCAGAGTTCTACCAGTAGTGCACTGGTATACCAGTTTTCCTGGAGCCCTTCCAACATCATTTGTCATTTTCTTTTGTCATCTTTGCCCATTTGATGAGTGAGAGGTAGAAACTCAATGCCGCTTTAATTTGTATTGCTCCTATTATTAATGATTTAGAGTGATTCTTCCTATGGTTGTTAATAGCACAGATGTCTTTCTGTTCACATCCTTTGAGCACTGACCGAAGAACTGATTCTTATGTTATCTAAGAAATTCTTAAAGGGAAAACATTTAGATTTTATACTGTGATATGAGGAGGTTGAACCTCTACAGTCTCTTCGAGATATCTGATACCAAAAACAAAGGTGAACAAGAAAACATCAAACAACTGACTCACAGCTACTTTCCCACTGCTACAAAATCTTTATGAGAATAACCTGTAGAATTTATGGACATTACTGATTAATGTTTGAAAAATGTTTGAATTTTTTGAAAAAAAAAATAGGATTTCACAAACAAAATCCTACAGCAGCCCATATCTTTGGAGTCACACGTCATCATCATTTTCACTATCACAAATTTGAAAGAGTCCTCAGTGATCTCCCTGAGAGGTTCCCAGCAATCAGTTCTTCTTTGTTGGTGAAAATGATATGCAGACTAGCATTTCCTTCCTTGTTTCTTCCACAATTTAAAGGAAGAAGTACCTATCATTAAGGCAAGCTACCAAATCATTAGCAGCTCTGTTTTGAGCAGAAAAAAAGCTCTAGCTTTTTTTCCAGATAATTGAGGTCCTCCCATTACTTCTAAATCATGCCTTCATGCCAGGTTTGTAATATATTTACCAAACTCCTCATATATTTCACTGATTGATTAGTAACACATTATTCCAATGATACTACTTCTGACTCCATTATTCTTCACTAAGTATTTTTCCCCCTGAATTTCCAAAATTAGATGTTTCATTTTAATAATTCTATTTATGCCCCCAAAGAAGCATTTACAGCAAAATATTAAGAGTAGCACTCTTGTGGTAGGAAAGAACTAGATACAAAATTAATTACCTAATATTTGGGAATGCCTAATCAAATCATGGCACATGAATGTATTACCATGCCATAAACAAATATGAAAAATTAAGAGATATACACATAACAGATTTTCACAAACCGATATAGAATGAAGTGAACTGAACTAGGAATTTAATATATATAATGCAAATGGAAAGAACAAAAGGAATAATTTTTAAAATCCAATATGTATATAATGGTGCTGTTAATTTGATATCATATCCAGAGGAAACAAGGTATTGGGAGAACACTGGATAGTTGGATGGGATATAAAGATAAAGTATCAAGTAGTATCTGGGATTAGCTAGTTGATAATGCTCAGAAGTTCAAAAGGATAAAAAAAAAAAAATCTTAAGAAACTGACTTCACCTGTTGCCAAAGTCACTACTGTTATGAACATGTGTCACAATTCAAAGAAACTATAATCAGGCAGCAGTGACGCTCAAACAACTGACGAGTTAAATTCCAATTATTTACATATTACCATTCATCTAAAACAACATATACTTTCAGCATACATTTGTAATTATAAGGAATGTGTACGACAGCTGTGTAAATGATTAGAGAATTGTTATAATTTTCCCTAAGCTTCTATTTCCAAATTGCTTTTTGGGACATTAGCTATGATTATGAATTATTCAAATATGCCCATTGATACTTACACTATATTCAGTGATGCTCTACAATATATCATTGTGGAAAATTTAAACAAATTTAAAAGTTCAATTTGAAAATTGCACCTGTTCTTGAGAAAACAATCTTTAGGTAAAAATAGCATCTTGACAAAATTAATCCAGGATCTCACTGAGGAATACAGGTGACCATGGGTTCCTAAGGGTTCTGATAGATGGGCAAATAAGTGTAGGCCCTACCAAGTAGGATAAACTTCAAGTAGAACAGGCCCAATGACAGAAAGTATCTGAGGTCAGATCAGACTCATTAAGCATTAAGGAGCTCAACAGCAGCAGGTTAGTCATGAGGTGATTAATTAATTCCATGGCTTTGAGATCTCATGCACTAGATAAAAATACAACTAGTCTTTGGCCTTGTAAGACTTCCAAAATGATGGTGGCAAAATAGAAAAGGAGACAGTCTGAGAATCATATGGCTTGAAAATATCTATAAACATTAATTTAAATTCTTATTACTACTCTAAATGTGAGGTTTCTGTCCAACCAAATGAAAGATACATTCCTAGAGAAACTGAATTATAGCCCTACTAATATTCCCACTATAAATAAAAGCAAAATAGACACATGTTACTATCTTGAAGAATTGTTCAAGAGTTTTCCTCAGAAAAGCAAAGGAACCAGTTTCACTATACATACAAAAGCCACTAAGAAACATCACTTCACAAAACACTCGGTTATCACATTTGGCTCTGAAGAAGTACTGCACAAATAAAAAGGTCACAAGGATGATTACTGTTCGTGTAACAATGCCTGCAGTAAAGGTAAGGAAGAACAGACATTTTATAAAGATTTTGAGAGAATCCATAAAGAATTGCTAAAATAATCTAATGCATAAGGTCTGACCTCGCTCCCCTGCTCAAAAACTGAACTTGCACCTACTTTTGTGGTTTCTTTCAAATTATTCTCTCATACTCTATTCTAGTCAAAATGGGGTGGAAGAGCTATTTCCCAAATGTGGTCTCCATCATGTATGTCATCTTCCATCCCTGAGATGTACACTCTCTTTATTTTTAACTTTAACTCTCATCTTTAAGGCTTACCTTTTATTTCTCCTATAGTCTCACTGAAGTTTAAAGGTACCCTTATTACTGCAATTTGGAATTTAGTAACTAAGGCTGTGATCACATAATCCAAATGAATTATGACTTCATAGGTTTCAATTATATCCCCTATTGATCTTTGTTCCTATTGAAAACAACTATGTTTTAGACACTACTTTAGTCATTATCATCATGCAAGCCTCTTAATGCTTGATTAACTTGATTCTTCCCTTACTGGAACATTTCTGAGTCAGCATTTCTGATGTGTTTTGTATTTTTGTTTCAAGTTCATGAGTTTTGCTCAAGAATAAGAGACAGAAACATCTTTATGGCTCATTGGATAGGGAGCCAGGTCTGGAGACGAGAGGTTCTGGTTTCAAATGTGGCCTGAGATAATTCATGGTCATGTGACCCAGGGCAAGTCACTTGATACCCTTGCCAAGCCCTTACCTCACTCTTCTGCACTGAAACCAATATCTAGTATTGATTCTAAGATGGAAAGTAAGGGTTTGGGAAAAAAAAAAAAAGATGATGAGGCATTTTGGTTTTTTTTGGTCTCTGCTAGTTCCTAAAGTTACCAATAAATATACATATATACATGTAGGGGGCTGGAGGGAAGAGTCTCTTAGTTATACAACTCAGTTTCCTTTTCCTGGGTTTTAACTAAGGGCTTAGCTAGCTGACTATTAATACTGGCTTCACTACTTTAAGGATACATTACTTATTCAGTGTGGATACTGACTCATTGCAATCACTTTACACCATATTAGATGGTATTCAGATGTCAAGGTCAAAAAACAAAACAAAAAATCTTTTGTCACCTGCTGGCCAACTGTCTAGGGATGACTCTTTCTGGACATAGATTAGCTAGTTCTCAGACAACAGACATGTAATATATCATTAGGTATCTCAAACATGTCCAAGCTCTGTAAAAAAGGCCAAGCTTGTGCTCCTACTAGCATAGCCTTGAGGAATTGATGGTCACTAAAAAAACATGAAGAACATTTCAATGAAATGGTTCTGATTTTTTTTAGGTTTATTAAACCCTAAGTTGAAACATCAAAATATCTGCCACTCGCCAGTCCAAGTTGCTTGCCAAAATCTTTTTTGCAGTTTATCCTCACTGGCTTGCCATCCTCTGAAAACTTAAGAAATTTCACTATGAACTACTTCTTCCAGATCATTTATAAAAATGTTTTTTAAAGATTCATATTAGAATGACACACATAAAACCCAGTGGAATTGCTCATTGGCTATGGGGGAAGAGGGGAGGAAAGAACATGAATCATGTAACCATGGGAAAATATTCCTAATTAACTAATTAATTAATTAATTAGTTTAGCTTGATTTTTTCTTGATTTTCTTGATTTCTGAGAAGCCCCAAATGTTTACACATCTCTATCTCTACAGTGAACCACAGTTATAGCACATTAAGTATACAGCACTGACTATTTTTAATCCTACTCTCTTCAGATATGAGATCTATAAGGGCAAAGAACTCTGACAACTTTCTATACCACCAAGGACCTCAAAAGCACTATACTCTGCCTCTAGTAGGTGCTTTAAAATGCTCTGATTAACAAATCACTTATCTTAGCCTCTTGGTAGCTATACTTAAACCATTGGTTTTTCAGAAACTAAATAGCTACTTTACTTTAAAAAGTATTGACTTCAGGGCAGCTGGGTAGCTCAGTGGATTGAGAGCCAGGCCTAGAGACGGGAGGTCCTAGGTTCAAATCAGGCCTCAGACACTTCCCAGCTGTGTGACCCTGGGCAAGTCTCTTGGCCCCAATTGCCTACCCTTACCACTCTTCCACCTATAAGTCAATACACAGAAGTTAAGGGTTAAAAAAAAAAAAGTATTGATTTCTGGGTTAAAATGGGTGCAGACTAGTAGTAGGTCTCTTTACTCTCCTCACCACTAACCATATATGATATATCAAAAGGACAAAAAAAAAAAACAAAAACAAATCCAGATGAACAAAGGGGCTCCACAATAGGGCGCAGCATCAAAGGTACGTAGAATTTGGGCATTTCCATGTTATAAGGGGGTGAAATAGCTCCCACCAAAATGAGAGCTGATTAACCCTCCCACACCCTACCTACTGTGCCAGAGTCAGAGCCATCTAGCCATAATTACAGCAAGCGTGGGACAATCTCTAAGTTCTTGGCAGCTGATTTAAGAGCACCAGGGACGTAGCCCCGGGAGCAGCTGGATTCGAGACCCAAGGAAGCTAAAGAGCATGGATCTTGGACACAGAGTTGAAGCTCAGAAGGGGAGCAGGAGTAAGCAAAGGCCAGGGGGAGACTCAAAAAGTAGCCTCAGGCAAAAGAGCATGTGGGAGGCAATCTCTGAGTTCTTGGCAGCTGACCAAGAGTACCAAGGACATACCCTGGGGAGCAGCTAGACTTGAGACCCCAGGAGATTAAAGAGCGGAGATAGAGGCAGCACACAATAGAAGCCACATTGACCTGAAAAGCAGCATCAAGCAAAAACTGTTCCATAGCTCCATAAACACTCAGACTTTTAGCTGTGAAGGAAAAACCAGCATAGTGACGGCCAGCAATGAAATACAACCTTCTACCACCAGAAAGAACAAGAGAAAGGCACTGACCCTGGATAATTTTTATGGAGAAAAAATCCAGACCACAGAGCAGACAGCAGAGGAGGACAAACAAGTAAACACATCCAAACCTTCCCCAAAAAATGGAAATTGGTCACAAGCTCTTGAAGAGTTCAAATCTGAGATCATGAGAAAGGTGGAAGAAACCTGGCAAGAAAAGTGGGAAATAGCTCAAAAAGAAATTAACATTGTATAAGACACAAACTCTCAATTGGAGAAAGAAGCCCCCAAATCAAAGTAAATGATAAGCAAATTGGAGACCAAAATAAAACAGCTGGAACCCATGAAAAACAAGATAGACCAAACCAAAAAGGGAAATCAAAAGATTATAGTAGAAAAGAAGTCTTTAAAGACCAGAATTGGGCACACAGAAGCCAACAATCTCACAAGACAGCAAGAATTAATAAAGCAAAGTCAAAAAAGTGACAAAATAGAAGGAAACATGAAATATCTCACTGAAAAAATTAATGACCTTGAAAACAGATTTAGAAGAGACAATTTGAGAATCTTGACACCATACTACAAGAAATTATCTAAGAAAAATGCCCTGATGTTCTTCAACAAGAGGACAATATAAACATTGAAAGAATCCATAAGTAATCCTCTACATTAAATCCTCAAAAGACAACCCCTAGGAATAAAATTGCCAAATTCAAGAACTTCCAAGCTAAGGAGAAAATTTTACAAGAAGCCAAAAAGAAACAATTCAGATATCAAAGAGTACCAATCAGGATTACACAGGATCTGGCAGCCTCCACAATAAAAGATCTCAAGGCTTGGAATATGATATTCAGAAAGGCAAGAGAATTGGGTCTACAACCAGATAACTTACCCATCAAAACTGACTATATACTTCCAGGGGAAAGTATGGGCATTCAACAAAATAGAAGATTTCCAAGTATTTGTAAAGAAAAGCCCAGAACTAAGTGGAAAGTTTCATATCTAACCACAAAATTCAAGAGAAACATGAAAAGGTAAATAAGAAAGAGAGGGGAAAGAAAAATTTTTTTTTTAAATTTCCTTCTTTAAGGGCTTCAATAAGATCAAATTATTTGTATTCCTATATGAAAAAATGTTATGTGTAACTCTCAAAAATTTTATTCACTATTATAGTAAGTAGAAGAATTAGTCATAGGGAGAGGGTTGGGATACTAAGTGGTCTTAAAAAGATATGCAAAAAAAAGAAAAGGGGAAGAGAGGATTGAAGATGACACCAAGAGAAACTTGAAGGAATAAGAAAAATAGGATTATCTATACCACACAAAGAGGAACATGGAAAGGGGAGGGGATGAATACTATTATAAGAAGGAGAGGAAGACAGTGTTAATAGATAATACTTAAACCTTACCCTCATTGGAATCAATTCCAAGAGGGAAGAGCAGCTAGATCCATTAGGATATCGAAATCTATCTTATCCTACAGGGAAAGTCAGAAGGGAAAAACCAAGAGAGGTAGTGGGGTGGGGAGTTCAAAAAGGAAGGGAAAGGGGGCAGCTGGGTAGCTCAGTGGATTGAGAGTCAGGCCTAGAGATGGGAGGTCCTAGGTTCAAATCTGGCCTCAGACATTCCCAGCTGTGTGACCCTGGGCAAGTCACTTGACCCCCATTGCCCACCCTTACCACTCTTCTGCCTTGGAGTCAATACACAGAAGTTAAGGGTGTAAAATAAAAAAAAATTAAAAAAAAAAAAGGAAGGGAAAGAGATGGGGGAGGGAATTTAATAGACCCTAAAAAAAAAAAAAAAAAGAATACTAGGGGAACAAAAAGGGATGGGGCAGAAAGAGGAGTAAGCTAAGGGTGGCGATAAGGGAGACTGATTAAAAGCAAACTACTGGTTTAAAAGGAAATAGCAAAAAAGAAAGGGCAGAACTAGGGGAAGATATCAAAATGTTGGGGAATACACAGATGACAACCATAACTCTGAATGTAAATGGGATGAACTCACCCATAAAACAGAAGCAAATAGCAGAGTGGACTAGAAACCAAAATCTTACCATATGTTGTCTACAAGAAACACACATGAGGAAGGTAGACATACACGGGGTAAAGATTAAAGGCTAGAGTAAAATCTATTGGGCTTCAACTGAGAAAAAGAAGGCAGGAGTTACAATCATGATATGTGACAAAGCCAAAGTAAAAATAGATCTGATTAAAAGGGATAGGGAAGGGGGCAGCTGGGTAGCTCAGTGGATTGAGAGCCAGGCCTAGAGACAGGAGATCCTAGGTTCAAATCTGGTCTCAGACACTTCCTAGCTGTGTGACCCTGGGCAAGTCACTTGACCCCCATTGCCTACCCTTACCACTCTTCTGCCTTGGAGCCAATACTAAGTATTGGCTCCAAGACAGAAGGTAAGGGTTTAAAAAAAAAAAAAAAAAGGGGGGATAGGGAAGATAATTACATCCTGATAAAAGGCAGTATAGACAGTATAGACAATGAGGAAATATCAGTACTCAACATGTATGTAACAAATGGTATAGCATCCAAATTTCTAAAGGAGAAACTGGCAAAGCTCAAGGACGAAATAGATAGTAAAACTATACTAGTGTGAGATCTAAACCTTCCTCTGTCAGATCTAGATAAATCAAACCAAAAAATAAATAAGAAAGGTAAGAGAGGTGAATGAAATCCTAGAAAAATTAGAGTTAATAGATATGAGGAGAAAAATGAATAGGGACTAAAAAGGAATATACCTTCTTTTCAGCAGCACATGGTACATTCACAAAGATTGACAATGTACTAGGACACAGAAACTTGGCAAAAAAAAGGAAAAGGGCAGAAATAATAAATCCAACCTTTTTCAGATCATAATGCAATAAAAATAATAATTAGTAAGGGTACATGGATAGGCAAATCAAAAATTAATTGGAAATTAAATAATATGATTCTGAAAAATCAGTTAAAAAACAAATCATAGAAACAATAAATAATTTCATTGGAGAGAATGACAATGATAAGACATCCTACCAAAACCTGTGAGATGCAGCCAAAGCAGTACTCAGGGGGAAATTTATATCATTGAGTGCATATATTAACAAATTAGGGAGGGCAAAGATCAATGAATTGGGCATGCAAATCTAAAAACTAGAAAGGGAACAAATTAAAAATCTCAAGTTAAAAACTAAATTAGAGATCATAAAAATGAAAGGAGAAATTTATAAAATCAAAAATAAAAGAACTATTGAATTAATAAATAAGACTAGAAGCTGGTACTTTGAAGAAAAATAAAATTGACAAAGTACTGGTCAATCTAATAAAAAAAAGGAAAGAAGAAAATCAAATTAACAGATTCAAAGATAAAAAGGGAGTCCTCACCTCTAATGAAGAGGAAATTAAGGCAATCATTAAAAGTTATTTTCCCCTGTTATATGGCAATAAATATAGCAATTTAGGTTATATGGAGGAATATTTACAAATATATAACTTGCCTAGATTAATAGCAGAAGAAATAGAATACCTAAACACCTAAATAAATACCCATCTCAGAGAAGAAATTGAACAAGCCATCAAAGAACTCCCTAAGGAAAAAAAAACTCTAGAACCAGATTCACAAGTGAATTCTATCAAACATTTAAAGAACAATTAATTGCAATATTATAATAAAATATAACAATTAATATGCAATATCATTTGACATAATGAGCAAAGGAGTTCTACCAAATTCATTTTATGACACAAATATGGTACTAATCCCAAAGCCAGGTAGATCAAAAACAGAGAAAGAAAACTACAGACCAATCTCCTTAATGAACATAGATGCAAAAATTTTAAATAGAATACTAGCAAAGACTCTGGCAAGTAATCATGAGGGTCATTCATTATGATAAGGTGGGATTTATATCAGGAATGCAAGGATGGTTCAATATTAGAAAAACCATTAACATAATTGACCATATCAACAAGCAAATCAACAAAAATCACATGATCATCTCAACAGATGCTGAAAAAGCCTTTGATGAAATACAACACCCATTCCTATTGAAAACACTAGAAAGTATAGGAATAGAAGGCCCTTTCCTAAAAAATAATAAACAGTAAATATCTAAAACCATCAACAAAGCATTATCTGCAATGGGGATAAATTAGAAGCATTCCCAATAAGATCAGGCGTGAAACAAGGATGCCCATTATCACCTCTATTTTTTAACATTGTACTAGAAACACCAGCAGTAGCATTTAGAGAAGAAAAAGAAATTGAAGGTATTAAAATAGGCAATGAGGAGACCAAGCTATCACTCTTTGCAGATGACATGATGGTCTACTTAAAAAATCCTAGAAAATCAACTAAAAAGCTAGTGGAAATAATCAACAACTTTAGCAAAGTTTCAGGATACAAAATAAAACCACATAAATCATCAGCATTTCTATGTATTTCCAACACACCTCAGCAGCAAGAGTTAGAAAGAAAAATTCCATTTAAAATCACCCCAGATCAGTGATGGGCCAGATGCCATCTCCTGAAACGTTCTATCCAGCTGTACAACATTATTCCTAATCTGACAAATAAAATGTGTAGGATACAATACAATGAAACTTCGAAAGAGTTGCCTTAGTAACAGACTGACAGATGAGCATTTCCTTTCCTTTCGCCCCTCTTTAAAAAGTTTGCCCATCACTGCCCTAGACAACTTATTTTGTGCCATACCTATCAAACTACCAAGAAACTTTTTTTACTGAATTGGAAAAAACTATAATAAAGTTCATTTGGAAGAACAAAAGATCAAGAATATCAAGGAAAATAATGAAAAAAAAATGTGAAGGAAGGTAGCCTAGCAGTACCAGATATTAAACTGTATTGTAAACCAGTGGTCATCAAAACAATATGGTACTGGCTAAGGGACAGAAGGGAGGATCAGTGGAATAGACTTCGGGTAACTGACCTCAGCAAGACAGTCTATGATAAACCCAAAGAGCCCAACTTTTGGGGACAAAAATCCACTATTTGACAAAAACTGCTGGGAAAATTGGAAAACAGAATGGGAGAGATTGGGTCCAGATTAACATCTTACACCCTAAACCAAGATAAATTCAGAATGGGTGAATGACTTGAATATAAAGAAGGAAACTACAAACAAATTAGGTGGAAACAGAATAGTATATTTGTCAGATCTTTGGAAAAAGAAAGATTTTAAGACCAACACCCATTTTTGTCAATGAGGTAGGAAAAAATTACAAAATGTTCAATAAATAATTTTGATTACATTAAATAAAAAAAAAGGTTTTGTATAAACAAAACCAAAGTAACCAAAATTAGAAGGGAAGCAACAAATTGGGAAAAAAATCTTTATAACAAAAACTTCTGACAAAGGTCTAATTACTCAAATTTATAAGGAGCTAAATCAATTGTACAAAAAAAATCAAACCATTCCCCAACTGATAAATGGGCAAGGTACATGAAAAGGCAATTTTCAGATAAAGAAATCAAAACTATCAATAAGTACATGAAAAAGTGTTCTAAATCTCTCATAATTAGAGAAATGCAAATCAAAACAACTCTGAGGTACCACCTCACACCTAGCAGATTGGTTAACATGACAGTAAAGGAAAGTAATAAATGTTGGAGGGGATGTGGCAAAATTGGGACATTAATGCATTGCTGGTGGAGTTGTGAATTAATCCAACCATTCTGGATGGCAATTTGGAACTATGCCCAAAGGCCTTTAAAAGACTTGCCTGCCTTTTGATCCAGCCATACCACTGCTGGGTTTGTACCCCAAAGAGATCAAAGATAAACAGACTTGCACAAAAAAATTATAATGGATGACTTCAGGGTTACAAAACTGGAGGAATAGGAAGGTAAGTGCCTTTGAAACAACTAGGCAAGTTGAGAGGAATAGGTTTCTAGGTGAAGATGAGTTCTGCTTTAGACATTCAGTTTGAGATGAGAAGGGATATCCAGGTACAGATGTCCAACAGGCAGATAGTTGGTGTTATTAAAATGGATCTTAAAAAAGAATAGGGGGGGGCAGCTGGGTAGCTCAGTGGAGTGAGAGTCAGGCCTAGAGACAGGAGGGCCTAGGTTCAAACCCTGCCTCAGCCACTTCCCAGCTGTGTGACCCTGGGCAAGTCACTTGACCCCCAATGCCCACCCTTAACAATCTTCCACCTATGAGACAATACACCGAAGTACAAGGGTTTAAAAAAAAAAAAAAGAATGGGGGGGGGGGGGGAGCTGGGTAGCTCAGTGGATTGAAAGCCAGGCCTAGAGACAGGAGGTCCTAGGTTCAAATCCAGCCTCAGACACATCCCAGCTGTGTGACCCTGGGCAAGTCACTTGATCCCCATTGCCTACCCTTACCACTCTTCTACCAAGGAGCCAATACACAGAAGTTAAGGGTTAAAAAAAAAAAAAAAGAATAGGGCTAGATATACAGATTTTGTCACTCATTGACAAAAATGATCATTAGAACACATGTGGACTAATGAGATCACCTAGACAGAGGCTGTCAAGAAAGACAGGAGAGAACATGCATGACAATTTAGCACAGGAGACTTAAGATAGTCGGGATTCAAGAAAACTAAAAGAACTGAAGTATCACCAATAGCAAGGAAAAAGAGCTAGGAGGGGTGTTCACCAGTAGCAAAAGAAGCAGAAAGTTCAAGATGGATGAAGACTGAGAAAAGGCTACTGGATATATCTAAAGAGTCCTAGCCTCGAAGCAAGAAAGGAAACAATGACTGTGGACAGTTTCCTCCAAAGGTCTGGGTGTGAAACATAGGATAGAGTTACAATGATAGATTAAGGAGATGGTACTATTAGGGTTTTAGAAGATGGAAATGTTTGTAGAAAATATCAGGATAGAACTAGATAAGGCAAAATGGTCAAAAAAACAAGCTGGAAAGTGCATAAGTAAAAGAGTTGCTCTTGGCAGGAAAGACCAGCTCTTTGTCAAAGAAAGGAGTAAAAAAAAAGAGAATGGAGAATGATGTTTAGGAGTTTTGAGGTAGAGAAAGAAAAGTTCACAATATCAAGCAATAGCACAAGGGATAGTCTCTATATTCTTATTAAAGAGGAGGTATAGTTTCTTTGCTGAGAGGGAGGAGTTGGAGGAAGTAAGTTAGTTATATTATGGTGGAGAAAACTCACTCTATAAAAAAAGCTAGAGGAACCTGTTCTAACATAGAGCTAAAAATTTTGCTTTGCTGCTTTCCACTAGAGATCTGTATTGGCTTCTAGTAAAATGACTAAAGCAGAAAGCAGAATATTGCTCATAAGTAGTTAACATCAAACAGTACACAAAAATGGTATAAGGCTAGCTAATTATACCTTGTCACACTATACCCACAGACAAGTTTAAACATGAGTTGGCTCTCTAAGTCTAAGTCCAATGACATATGGGTCTCAGAAAAAGAGAAATTTTATAGGTTTTAGAGCTAGAAGGGACTGAGGAGATCATCTATTACAAATGCCTCTTTTTAGAGATAATAAAACTCAGACCCATGAAGATGAAATGATTTTCCTAGTCATCCAAAGCTGGCATTTGAACCCAGGTCCTCAAATTCCAGTGCAATTCGTCTTTCCACAGAATAAGTGTTCACTGTAGGTCTTGAGAAATCCTAAAAGGATCTAAATCACATTCAAAGTAACCTCTGGTCTATACCAACCTCCACATGTCATAAAACTGTTTTCCTTTTAAACTCTCTTTCTTTCCAATATAAGTTTATGAACTTCATTAATATTTTTTAAGTCTTCAGTGAAAACCATCCCCTTTGGGCCATAAATGCCTCTTGAAATCCAATTTTTTTTCCTGTTTCCTTTCTATTTAAAAATTTTTAGAATTTTATTTTTTGTTATTCAATGCCTCACAACAAAATTTAGCAATCATTTCCAGCAGAAGGTGAGAGAACTCTATACAAAACTGTAAACCTCTATTTCAAACAGCTTTCTTAAAAAAAAAAAAATGATTTCAACAAATTAGTTTTAAACTTCTCTTGCCTGTATCTTCTGTGAACCTCCTGTTCTAATTTGTTTTGTTTTATTAATTTAAAATAATCCTTTTCCTTTCCTTTTTTCTTTGATGTCACTAACATCTTTTTCACCTCCCATTTAAAAAACACAATAACTTCCCACCCTTCTTTGTGAAAAACAAGGTAGTCAAAACAAACCAATCCATAGAACCCACACCTAAAATTTTCTGGTCCTCTCCATTTTAGCATTTCTTTACAGATTTCTCCTGCCCTCAGTTCCATAATCAGAACATCTTTAACTTTGACATCCTAACCCTTTTCAAATGCCTCTATAAACAGCTTCTAATCTCAATTCTCTTCTTTTTAGAAAATGTTTTTTCCCTGATTTCCTTTTCCCTTTAGCATTCTATAATTATAATTAGCAGAACATAAATTCCTAAATATTAAAACTCCTAGACCTAACTTCAGATATCAAAGGAAAAAATTCCTTCCTTCTCCTCCAACAGATTGCCCTCTTTGTCACCTTTATTCTTTTGCTTATTTTTAATTTCTGTCTATTGGCTAATTCCCCACTGCCCCCCATATGCCCATGTCTCTTCCACCTTCAATAATCTGATATGGTATCTATCTTTAAAATTTACCTCTGTTCGACCTCCATCAGCAGATCCTTCTTTATTTTTCTTTTTTCCACCTTCCTTTCGCTTTTCTTCACCTCCACCTAACTGGATAAGAAAAAAATAAAATTTAGGGATTTACATTTTAAATCTTTTCCTAAGTAATTGTAGGAATGTTTTTTAGAAGCTAAAATTAGCAAAAATTTCAACCTTAAAAAATTAGTTTTATTAGTAATGAGAAGCTACCATCTAACATGACAAATTTGTTTAGGTAAAAGGGTTATAGGTGCAAGTTTGTAATATTTTATATGCATTAGCTTTGCCTAATCTCATCTGAGTAAGCTTCTATTTGAATAAAGTATTGGGTATATTCCCCAAAAAAACAAGTATAGAACTTATTTCCTATAAAACTGGTAGATCATTCTTCCCTATCTTAATTCTGTATTTATTTGTCTATTGATTGACTGAAACTGGGTCTCCCGTGGCTACTCAAAGGCCAGATGCCACTGCAGAATGGCAGAGAAGCCTTGATATGCTCCATTTCTGACCTGGACTGATTTGGGGACAGATTAAGAGCTATCACTTATAATATAAAGGAGCAGTCATCAAAACCGTATGGTACTGGTTAATAGAGAGGAAAAGCAAAGAAACAAGCTAGACAAGGGAGAATCAGAAATAAGAGAAATCAGTAAATCAGTTTGACAAAACGGACAACAAATTATTAAGGAAATATTCTATTTTGATTAAAAGTTCTGAAAAAATTAAAAGGTAGAGTGGTAGAAATTAGGCTTAGACTAATATATTACATCACATTCCACAATACTTTCTAAATGGATACATGACTTTAATATTAAAGATTATATTATTAAAACAATTACAAGAGAAACAAATCATATATACCTCCCCCAGCTATGAAGAGAAGCTGTATTTTTAACCAAACAAAAGATAGACGGAATTATGAAAGCTAAAAGATAGCTTTGATTTTATGAAACTGAAAAGCTTCTTGACAGACAAAAATTAATGCACCTAGCATGGGAAGTGAAGTGGTCAAATGGGGAGGAAATCTTTGTTATAAATTCATCTGTTAAAAATTTGATATTCAAGATAAATCAATAAATAACAAATATGACTAATAGCCATTCTCCAATAGATAAGTGGTTGCATGATTCATGACTATTCCCACCCCTCTTCCCTCTCCCCTCCCCAGAGCTGCCAAGCAATCCCACTGGGTTATACATATATCATTGTTCAAAACCTATTTCCATGGTATTCCTATCTGCAATAGAATGATCTTTTAACACCAAAACCCTAATCATATCCCCATTGAACCACGTGATCAATCCTTTTTCTTCTGTGTCTCTGTACCCACAGTTCTTTCTCTGGATGTGGATAGCATTCTTTCCTCATAAGTCCCTCTGTATTGTCCTTGGACATTGCATTGCTGCTAGTAAAAAAGTCTATTATGTTTGATTGTGCCAGTGTCTTAGTCTCTGTGTACAATGTTCTTGTTCTGCTCCTTTCACTCTGCATCAATTCCTGGAGGTCTTCCCAGTTCACATGGAATTCCTCTAGTTCATTATTCCTTTCAGCACAATAGTTTTCCATCACCAACCAATACCACAATTTGTTCAGCCATTCCCCAATTGAAGGGCATACCCTCATTTTCCTATTTTTTGCCACCACAATGAGCACAGCTATAAATATTTTTGTACAAGTCTTTTTTCCTTATGATCTCTTTGGGGTGGCTCAAAAGGTAGGCAAGTCTTTTAAGGGCCTTTGGGCATAGTTCCAAATTGCCATCCAGAATGGTTGGATCAATTCACAACTCCACCAGCAATGCATTAATGTCCCAATTTTGCCACATCCCCTCCAACATTTATCACTTTCCTTTGCTGTCATATTGGCCAGTTGGCTAGGTATGAGGTTGTATTTCAGCTAAATTTTAATTTGCATTTCTCTAGTCAGGAGGAATTTAGAACACTTTTCTTGTTCACTGTAATAGCAATATCATAGGATGAATATTTAGGAATGGCTTAACGATTCTTGGCAATACAATGATCCAAGCCAACCCTCAAGAATTCATGATGAAAAACTCTATCCACCTTCAGAAAAAGAAATGATGGCATGTGAATGCAAATAAAAACATACTATATTTCTCTTTATTTCTTTTTCTTTTGAGTTCTTCCATAAAAAAAAAAAAAACTAATATGGAAAGATTTTTACACAGATTGCTAGTTTTTCTCGGAATGGTGAGGTGAGAAAGATGGGAATTTGTCTCAAACTTGTTTTTAAAAAAGTTAAAAATTGTTTTTTTTTCCCATATAATTGAGGAAAAAATATTTATTTTTAGGCAAAAAAAAAAATACTGGGAGGACGCTTGATCTTTAATTTCCAGTGCCTTCTGTCTGTTATTTCCTATTTATCGTATATGTAGCTTTCTTTGTACATATCTGGGAGTGTTGTTTTTCCTCATTAGACTGTAAGCTTCAGGGGTAGAGCCTGGTTTTTGTTTGTGGTTTTGGTTGTTGTTTTTTGCCTGGTAAAC
The DNA here is from genome assembly GCF_016433145.1 of Gracilinanus agilis. Classification (NCBI taxonomy): domain Eukaryota; kingdom Metazoa; phylum Chordata; class Mammalia; order Didelphimorphia; family Didelphidae; genus Gracilinanus; species Gracilinanus agilis. The sequence goes on from NC_058130.1 coordinate 385,746,642, forward strand.
TGCTTAGCACCGTGCTTGGGCATACAGTAAGCTCTTAAAAATTTATTTACGTCAGTCCCCTCCCAACCCACCCCCACTTTACCCCCAAGGTAGGTACTGTCTTTTGCCTTTCTTTGTATCCCCAGTGCTTAACACACTACCTGGTAAATAGTATAAGCTTAATAAATGTTTGACTGGTTGGTATCCTGTTGCAAAACCATATTGAAGAGGATGCCATAAGTTCAAATCAGAAATAAGTCTGTCACTAAACTCCCTGGACCTCAGTTTAAAATTAGGAGGTTGAACTAGATAACCTGTGGGGTCCTTCTGGGTGTGTAGGAATGCATTCTAATCGAGAAATCCTCTTCTCCCGGTACTTGAACTATCGTCCAGTCCTATTCCATCCCCCACCCCCAGCCTTGGTCCCGCCAAGATCAATAGTCCCAAAAAAGAGCCAAAGGGCCCGGGCACCCATCACTTTCAGGGGCCTCCTCTTCTCCCCAGGGATAGGCTCCGGGTCCCAGGAACAAGGACTCGCCCTCCATGGCTACCTGCATCCCTTCCCCGAAAATCCCCAGGACTCACCTGCTTTTCTTCCCCACTCATCTTTCCCGCGGGATCGACTGCCACTTCCTGGGACATCTTCAGACACTACGGGGGCCGCGGAGGAAGAGAGGTCCACAAAGACCCTTTATAGAAGAAAGACTGGCGTGAAAGTCCCCAGGGAATCCGAAAGAATAAGGGTTGGGGTAGAGGACAGCCACGCACCTACACTGCGCTTGCGCCACGTGGCCACAACCCCGCACCAGCTGATGCAACAGGAGTGCACCCCAGATTCTTCCTCGTCTCCTACCGCTTTCAGTAGCCAATAATCAAGACAGTAGGCGGTCCTTTTCTTATCAGCCAATGGAGTGACTGGTTTCGAAGTCGGGATGGTCAAGGATTGGAAAGGTGGGACTTATGCGGATAAGGCAAGATTCTGACTGAACTGGCCGCGGGAAGACCAAGGAAGAGAGAAGTGGTGTGCGCTCTTGCGCCTGCGCAGTGGTCGGAGAATCTTCCGGCTCTGGGTAATTTGCCTTCTCGGCTACCGTAGCAATTGGGCAGAACCCCAGGAATTGAAAGAGTTCAGGAAGAAGCCACGCCACTTTTTGCTTCCAGTTGCGGGAGAGGCTTTTGTGGATGAACGGTTGGTTCCGCCCTTGTGAGAGTCTCAGATCGGTCCAGATCCATGAGGCAGCGTAATACAATATTAGGAGTGAAAGGACTAAATCTTGCCTTGGCTGTTGTGGATTCCAGCACCTGTGTATTTCCTCCTCTGGAAAATTAAGGGGAAGGAGACTAGATTAGAGGGGTCTCCGAGGCCCTTCCCAGGTCCAAGGCTCTGTTTGTACCGCTGCTGGTAAAGAGAAGACTAAAAGGAGGGGAGACGGGGGTACTGGATTGGGACATATGCGGAACTGGGAATAAACACCCTCTTCCCACCTGCCCACAAACCGGAAGTGTGGATCAAGAGTAGATTCCAGGGCAAGTTGCTGGACACGTCTTTGCTGCTTCCGTTTTCTTTGAAGATTTCGCAACTCTGCTCTATACTCTTATATTGAGGTAGCTGCCCAGATTTGCTTTTATTGGGCAACTTAAGTGCATCATCCTAGGAGTACAGTGGATACATTCTCCATCTCTGCCAAAACAAGAGATACAGGTTATTCCCTTTTTAAAATGTGCCACTGTACGCTGCTATTAATAGGAATTAATAATTTAATTGATGAGGGACCACCTCTTACAACCGTGCTTAACAAAATCCAACCAAATCTCTCATTCTGTTGGGCTCTAACTGGTCCCTTCCTTAAATCAACTCAACATGCTAATGATCTTCCTTTACATCTCAACATCTGTCCAACACAAATATGTTAGAGCATTTGTCTCAGCAGAGAGTCCCTGTGCTATTGGAAAGGCTTTAAAGTTTCCAGATATAATTGGTATCTACAAGTAATAGGTTTTTTCTTCCCCAGTTGTTTGTTCTACAGACCAAACTAAAATCACAAATACTTTACTGTAATCTGAGGCTGAATTTCATGTATATTTTGCAATAATTAGAATTACTAACAATTTTAGAATAAGATTGTGAAGAAACTGCCCTCTTAATTTGAAAGAATAAAAGTCATAAAAAAAACCATCATAAGAGAAAGTTGAATGAATTTGAGTCTTTTGCTTGGAAGTATTTTTGTTTTGTTTTTTAGCTAAAAAAGGACCTTGGAGGTCATCTGGTCCAATACATTCTTACACAGTTGATGAAATATTTAGGCATAGATAGATAGATAGATAGATAGATAGATAGATTTTTTTTTTTGCTTAAAACCATATAATCAATACTTGGCAAAGCTAAACCCAAATCTTCTGACTCCTAATTTACTCTCCACAAGTCCTTTTCTATGGTGTTAGGAAAGTTTTTATATATATATATATATAAAATCTCCATTTCGGTTATACAGAAACTCATGTAGCTAACAGAGGCTTTCCTCGTGTAATTTAGCTGAGACTTCTAAATTTTTTAACCTAGATAAGAAACTGGTCAGGGGTAGAAGAATTTTTGGCTTAGCTTTATGATAACCATCTGCTAGTTGCAAATCCTAGACTATTCCCTCTATTTGTTGATCATTTTATCTGGTGTAATTTTTCTTCAGCTGTCTTTGGACACGAAAACTTACTCCATTTGCCTGCTATAATAATAAATTTTGCAGGCTATCTTTGAAATGTAAATCTTTGCCTTTCTCTTTTGGGGGCAAATATAAATATTAATCCTCTCTCTCTCTCTCTTTCTCTCTCTCTCTCTCTCTCTCTCTCTCTCTCTCTCTCTCTCTCTCTCTCTCTCTCGTAACTCGAAACTGGATAAGTCTTAGTAAAAACTTTATTGCCTAGACATAATTTAGAAACTCAGTCTGTGCTCTGAGCATATGATAAAATCTGGTTTTAAAATGTCTCTGTGTGTTGTTAAATATGATGGGCAGCAGAACTCAATTTCTGTGCATTGCCCTCATCTTGATGCTTTCTTCTCTTTAAATTTTGGGACACCTCTCTCTCCTAACTATTTTTCTCAGTCTCTTTTGCTGCATCTTCATCCAGATCATGTCGTTTAATTGAACTCATTTTTCTCCTAAATCCTCCCCAACTCTTAGCTTTTCAATTAAGGGCAACACCATCCTCACAGTCAGTCCTTCTTGCTACCTACCAGCCATTCTTGACTGCTCACTATCTCTTAACCCCCATATCCAGTCAATTGCCAAAGTCTATTTGTCATTTGCAACATTTCTTAAATATATCCCCCTTCTCTCCTGATGTGGGATTTTACACTTGGATTCCTGCCTCAACTCTCTCACCATCCAGTTTATCCTCCATTCAGCCACTAAAATAGTTTTCCTAAAGCCCACTCCAGGTTCAGCCTGGGACTAGAAATTTACTTACATATTCCAATGACTTCTTGACAACATATTTTGTAGGTATTTCTTCCACTGGAGATGATCATAACCAGGAATGTGTTGGAGCCAATTTATACCAGCTTGGGAAACCTGATTATTACATTTTCAGTTTTATACCTCTGGAGCAGGACTTGGAAAACCCAGAAGGGGACAAATGGTCTTGCCAGAGAAAGCCATCTCTGATGACCAGCAATAAAAGGATAGAGATAGCATGCATCTTCTACTTCCTGAGACCTGCATGTCCCCTGATAAACAGTTTCTTCAAACCCAGGCCTTCCCCTGACCTCAGTCACAGTGTCAGCCTCAAACATACTCCCTCCCCAAAACTATCCATCCTTGAGGATAAATGTCAACCTCAAGCCCATTCCAAAGTCACAAAAATCACCTGCTCCAACCCTTCCCCCCAAAATCACTTGTAAGTCACATGTCTCCTGCTCCTTTATTTGTCAAGTACTCAACCCTCCTATAAAGCCAATTAAAACCCCACTTTTTGTTACTTGAGGTGGGCAGACTACCACTGGGGAACTGCCTTCTGGCCACCAATCTTCCTAATAAGCCTTTTTAACTTTATTGGGGCACTTGTAATTCTTTAGGTGAGAAAATCCTTGTAAATCAGAGCAGCTCTCCCCATAACACCTCTGTAATTGGAAAATGTTACGAATCAAAGCTTGATAAATTGTATTGTGGAAGTGACAAAGAAAATGTTAATACAGATTCAACTTAAAAGAGTGTCCCAATCACTTTTTTTTCCCCCAGAAAAGCATTATATAAGCGTACTCCTGAACATAACCATCCATGATCTTTTTGTTAAACTCATCTTTAATTTTTATTATTCAAATTGCCTTCTCAGATTCTTCATAGAAGGTCTACCTAACATACTGGGCACCTTCTAGGTCTTTTAACATTTTCTGCATTCCCATGAAAAATGATATGCATTTTGTCCTTTTCCTTTTCTGATCCTATATTTCCTGAGTATCATTCTATTTATATAAAAGTCATCATTTTTATTAATGCTGCCTAATTATGGCAACCCTGAATTCTTCCATGGCCCCCTTGGATCACCTACAATTTTGATATTTCAAAAACTGTGGTGCATCATGATTTTTATGTAGAAAATATGCCTGGAATAATAGTGGAATTTTTTGTGCCAGCGAGGAGCTCAGATTATTTGGAAGTGCTGGATTATTTGAATTTGGCTTCTTTCTACATAGTTCTAAGCCCAGCTCTTCTGTCTGCAGTGAGAAGAAGCAGGAAACACATAAACCAGAATAGATTCTGAAGCAGAAGAGCACAATACATAATATTAATTCAGAACTGTTATGGTAAAGAGATACAATTTGCTTAGTTTATAGTGCCCTCTGGTGTCCTTTTGACAATGTGCAACCTAGAGCCCAAGTCAAAAAAAAGTTTTTTTTAAATCATCTAAAATTTCAAGATCTTGTGTCCTGGTCCAAAGAAATTCAATAGCTCAGGCCTTGAACACCCCAAAAAGGAAATTTCTCACTATTATTTTACCAATATATCTGTTGTTTATATTGTCCCAAAACTACTTTTTTACTATTATTCTTTAAGTACATTTAAAATTCACTATTTTTTAAATGTAGCACACCTTAGGAAAATATTTCATTGATAGTTTCATAGACTAAAAAAAGTAGACAGTGAATATACCTGATTATAAGAAGGTTATTATTCATCTGAAAGTGCTATCAGTTATTTACTACTGGAATATTGAGTATGTCTTCTAAAATCTGAAATATAGATTTTCACTTAATCATCATGGCAGTTTTTCTGGTAAAAATACTGCCTTCCAAACTAATGAATATATACTAACAATACTGTTAAATTATATAATGTAGAAAGATGTTATTTACCATTCCTGATGACAAAAAATTTAGCTCACTAACATCCTAAAATTTTAAAGCCATAAATAACATACTAGGTAAACACATGTAATTAAATGACAGTAAAATTTTTAACATAATTCTTCATAAGGATATAGACTCAAAGAACTAGAGGTAAAAGATTTATGATGGAGATGTGAAATTCAAATAGAAATGGGACTACTAAATTGTAGGTAAGTATTCCCATAGACCCCATATTGACTTAGGAAATCACATAATAATGTTTACATTTTATTATGTTTTTATTTTGTTTCCAATTACATATGAATCTGGTTCTTGCCAGACTCAGGAGTGTTGCAGGTCTCCATGTATTTATTACCTCTGACTTATAGCATCGTCTCATATAAGAAAGGTTAAAAAAAAAGTGTTTTTCAGAAGCACATAGCATTTTTATAAAAATTCAACACATAGCAGGCCCTAGAAATATTACTAATAAATAAGGCAGAAATAGTTAATATCCTTTTTGTCCATAGTGTAGTAATAATAGTAATCATCTGAGGAAGCACAAACAAAAAGAACAAAATGGAGAAAATATTAAAATCCTAAATAATAAATAGACCAAAGAAAAAATCATATAAATAATGAAAGAGGGAGTCATGATGGCAGCAAAAGCCTAAGCCTCTCTGACTATCATTGCATACCAATCGTTAAAAAGCACTTTAAAAAGACAGGAATCCAGACCCCACAACAAGATGAAGTCATGGAAGTCTCCTGCTGAATGCAACTTGAAAGGTAGGCAAAGAGAGTCAGTTAGGGACTGGAAACAAGATTGTGCTGGCTGAACCATCTCCTTCCCCTCCCCATCCCACTTACCACACTGAGACCTATGAGTAAATATCGACTGACTTTGGGATCCTGGGGCAACTCTGAGGGAGCACCTCAGACCCACTGCTTGAGGTCCCAGACTCTGTCAGTGGCTGGTAGAGAGGGATGGGGACCATCTGGCTGGGCACCTTCTGCTGACTATAGTGAAGATTTGGCCCCAGGGAAGATTAACTCAACCAGCCTAATCCAGTATCCCCCAGCAGAGGAGAGAGAAGATTAAAGATGCAAGAAAAAGCAGTTCAAATAGCCTAATCCAATAAACTAGCAGAGGGGCTAGTTTACAGTCCACAGAAAAAAAAAAAAAAGAGAGAGAAAATAAGTAAACAACAGAAAAGAAGGTAACCATCCAGAGCTTCTAAGGGGATAAAGACCAAAGAACAGAAGCAACAGAGGATGATGGAATTCTAGGAAATTCAAGTAAAACCTCAAAAAAAAAAATTGTGAATTAAACTCAGACTCTGGAAGAGCTCAAAAAGGAATTAAAAAATCAAATGAGACGGGTTAAAAATATGAGAAAAAGAAAACAACAGCTTAGAAATCAAAATAGGTCATCCAGAAAAAGAGGTACATAAATCAAAGGAAGAAAGCTATTTTAAAAACCAGAATTGGCCTACTGGAAAAAGTCAAAAAAAGTCAAATGAAGAAAAGAGTAACTAGGAAAGAAGAATGAACCAAATGGAAAAAGAGGATCAAAGGGTCATGGAAGAGATTCAGTCTTTAAAAATTAGAATTAGCAAATAGGAGCTACTGACTTCATGAGACATCAAGAAATAATAAAACAAAATCAAAAGAATAAAAAATAGAAAAAATATTAAATATCTCATTGAAAAAACATCTGACTTGGGACGGAAGCAGGAAAGACAATTTAAGAATTATTGAACTACCCAAAAGTCATGACCAAAAAAAAAGAAAAAAGCCTAGACATCATACTACTACAGGAAATTATCCAAGAAAATTGCCCTGATATAGGATAAAATAGAGATTGAAAAAATCCACAGATCATCTCCTGCATTAAATCCCCAAATGGCAACTCCCAGGAATGTTATAGCCAAGTTAAAGAGCTCCCAGGCCAAAGAAAAAATATTAAAAAGCAGCTAGAAAGCAACAACTCATGTATATTGGAGTCCCAGTCAGGATGACACAGGATCTGACAGCCTCCACATTGAAAGACCAGAAGGCTTGGAATATGATATTCCTGAAGGCAAGGGAACTAGGTTACAACCAAGAATTAACTGCCCAGCAAAACTGATTATATTCCTTCAGGGGAAAGTATGATCATTTAATAAAATAGAAGATTTCCAAGCATTCCTGAAGAAAAGACCAGACATAAATAGAAAAGTTGATGCCCAAATACAAAAATCAAGAGAAGCATATAAAGATACATAAGACAAAGAAAATATTTAAGAGTTTCAATAAGGTCAAATGGTTTATATTTCTATATGGAAAGGTAATATCTGTAACTCTTAAAAATTGTTATCATTATCATAGTAGTTAGAATAAGTATACATAGAGGATGTGGTAGGATGATATGTCAAAAATAATAATAAAACTAGGGGTGAAAAAGAGGATAATACAAAGAGAAATGGGAAAAGAGAAGTAAAATGGGAGAAATTATATCACATAAAGAAACACAGGAGGTGGAGAAGACTAATACAATAGAAGGGAGGAAAAGGTTAGTGACAAGTAATACTTAAACCTTACTTCATTGGAATTGACTCAGAGAGGGAAGAACAACCAGATTCATTGGGATATAGAATTGTAGCTCATCCTATAGAGAAGCAAAAAGGAAATAAGAAATGGGGTGGTGGAGAGGGGAGTAATACAAGGGAGGGAGAGGTTGAGAGGGACAATTAAAAGACTCTATAGTAAGATGGGAATAAGAAGGGAGTTGGTGGGAAGGGTAGTAATATAAGGAGGAGGAAGGGAGGAGACTGACTAAAAGTAAAACACTGGAGGGGAGGGAAAGAGTGAAAGTAGAAAGGTCAGTATTAAAGGAAGAAGTCAAAATTGAGAGGAATGCATGGATGGTAATCTTAATTGTGAATATAAAAGCAATGAATTCACCCATAAAGGACAGCAGAATGGCTTAAAAATCAGAATCCTATCATATGTTATTTACAAGAAATACACTTGAGACAAGTAGACACACACAGGGTAAAGGTTAGAGGCTGGATCTATTGGGCTTCAACTGAGACAAAAAAGACAGGAGTAGCAATCACAATCTCAGACAAAGCTAAAGTAAGAATAGATTTGATTAAAAGAGATAAGGAAAGGGGCAGCTAGGTGGCTCACTGGATTGAGAACCAGACCCAGAGATGGAAGGTCCTGGGTTCAAATCTGGCCTCAGACACTTCTTAGCTGTGTGACCCTGGGCAAGTCACTTGACCCCCATTGCCTAGCCCTTCTTCTACTTTGGAACCAATACATAGTATTAATTCCAAGATGGAAGGTTAGGGTTTTAAATTTTAAAGAAAAGAGAGTGAGAGATAAGGAAGATAATTACATCTTGGTAAAAGGCAGTATAGAAAATGAGGAAATATTAATACTCAACATATATGCACCAAGTGGTATAGCATCCAGATTTTTAAAGGAGAAACCAAAAGATCTTAAGGAGAAAATACATAGTAAAATTATACTAGTGGGGGACCTCAACCTTCCCCTATCAGAACTAGATAAACCAAACCAAAAAATAAGAAAGAAGAAAGAAATAAGGGAAGTGAATGAAATGTTAGAAAAATTAGTTAATAGATATCTGGAGAAAATTGAATAGGAATAAAGAACAATATACTTTTTTTCAGAAGCACATTGATCTCAAAGTTTTTATATCCTAATGTATGATAAATTTTTATGAAGATTTCATATTCTGCTGAAAAGAAGGTATATTCCTTTTTATTTCCATTCCGTTTTTTCCACAGCTCTTAGTTCTAAATTTTCTAAAATTTTATTCATTTCCTTCATGTCTTTCTTGTTTATTTTTTGCTTCAATCTATCTAGATCTGAAAGGGGAAAAGTTGAAGTCCCCCACTAGTGTTATGATGATAAAACTGTTAGGATGAAGAGAAACCCTATATGGTATAAATGGTTGACTGGGGTTTAACTATACCCAGTCTGACCAGATGATCTCTTCAGGGCAGAGAGCAAAGATTGCTGCCCTCTTTGCCTCGGCCTCCAGTCTGACTGCTTCTTCAATGATAACAAGGTTTATTAAAAGTTGTTCATGGAGATGGGGTTAGGAATGTGCGTTGTGGATATTTCCTTAACACTAATAAATCTAACTTATTACCCACCAGTCTGACTTTGCTTTAAAATCTCTTCAGTCCTAGACAAAGTCAAGGCTACACTGATTATACTCTCTGCCTAATGATTCCCCTTCTATTCTAATCTAATTATAGGCTAAGCCCACACAGGAATAAGTCTCTAGAGAGTATATGGAGTAGAGTCAAAATCAGATATTAGGAGTGACCGAGACCAACCCAGTGAGGCTAAAGCCTCCCTAAAGGTAAACTAAGCAGTTCAGTCAACTCCCTTGGAGATTTGGTCTTTGCAGAGTAACAGTAGAGCCAGGCACTTGAAGGACTTCAGGATCTTTGTAAAAAATCTCTCTGGAACAAATTGAATTATCACAGAAGGCTGGATCTGGGTCTTGGAGATGTCTTGGCTCCAGAGTCTCCAACCAACTCCCCTGACTGGCTGTTGGTTTCCCAGAATTCTCTTTCCCCCCAAGATTCTAAAAGAGTTTGCTGTTGCTTCTCCTGGTTCCATTGCATTCCATGTCACTCTGCCTTGTCTACTCTGTAATCTTGTTACCTTTCCAAAATCTATCACACTAGTACAGATTTACTGTCCATTTCCTCCTGAAACTCATTTAATTTCTTCTTTAAAAATCTGTAGGCTATGCCCTTCAGTACATAAATGTTTACTATTGATATTACTTCATTGTCTATAGTACCTTTTATCAAAATGTAATTTCCTTCCTTATCTCTTTTAACTACATCTATTTTTGCTTTAGCTTTTTCCGAGGTCGTGATTGTCACTCGTGCTTTTTTTTTACTTCAAATAATGACCAATAAATTCTGCTTTAGCTCCTTACCTTTACTCTGTGTGTAAACAACATATCATAGGATTCTGGTTTTTAATCTACTCTGCAATTCACTCCCATTTTATATGTGAATTCATCCCATTCATATTCACAGTTATGATTACCAATTGCATATTCCCCTCTAGCTTATGTCCCCATTTTGATCCTACTCTTTCTCTCTCATTTCACTCCACCCCTCCTCACAAGTGTTTTGTTTTTAAGCACTACTCCCTTCCCTTTCCTTCTATTAACCATCTTGTCTTATTCATCACCCCCTACTTCTCCAGAGGGTAAGATAGGATTCTATACTCAAATTTCTTTTGTTATTCCCTCTCTGAATCAATTACAATGACAGTAAAGTCAAAGCATTGCCCATTACCACCCTCATACTCTCCTCCACTGTAGTAGTTTTTTTTTTTAACATTTATTAATATACATTTTTAACATGGTTACCTGATTCATGCTCCTCCTATCCCCTTCACCCCCACCCCCCCCCGCACTTCCCCCACCCATGGCCGATGCACATTTCCACTAGTTTTGTCATGTGTCCTTGATCAAGACCAATTTCCAAATTGTTGGTAGTTGCATTGGTATGGTAGTTTCGAGTCCACACCCTCAATCATGTCCACCCCGACCCTTGCGTTCAAGCAGTTGTTTTTCTTATATGTTTCCTCTCCTACAGTCCTTCCTCTGAATGTGGGTAGCATCTTTACCATAAATCCCTCAGAGCTGTCCTGGGTCATTGTATTGCTGCTGGTACAGAGGTCCATTACATTCAATTTTACCACAGTATATCAGTCTCTGTGTACAATGTTCTTCTGGCTCTGCTCCTTTCGCTCTGCATCAGTTCCCAGAGGTCTCTCCAGTTCACCTGGAACTTCTCCAGTTTATTATTCCTTTTAGCACAATAGTATTCCAGCATTCATTACTCTCCCCTTCTTTCATTTTGGCCAATCTGCTAGGTGTGAGGTGATACCTCAGAGTTGTTTTGATTTGCATTTCTCTAATTATTAGAGATTTGGAACACTTTCTCATGTACTTATTGATACTTTTGATTTCTTTACCTGAAAATTGCCTATTCATGTCTCTTGCCCATTTATCAATTGGGGAATGGCTTGATTTTTTATACAATTGCTTTAACTCCTTGTATATTTGAGTAATTAGACCCCTGTCAGAGTTTTTCGTTATAAAGATTTTTTCCCAGTTTGTTGTTTCCCTTCTGATTTTGACTACATTGTTTTTGTTTGTACAAAAATTTTTTAGTTTAATATAATCAAAACCATTTAATTTACATTTTGTGATTTTCTCTAACTCTTGCTTGGTTTTTAAAGTCTTTCCTTTCCCAGAGATCTGAGAAGTATACTATTCTGTGTTCACTTAACTTGTTTATAGTTTCCCTCTTTATATTCAAGTCGTTCACTCATTCTGAATTTATCTTGGTGTAGGGTGTGAGATGTTGATCTAGACCTAATCTCTCTCATATTGTTTTCCAAAGTTCCCAGCAGTTTTTGTCAAATAGTGGATTCATGCCCCAAAAGTTGGGCTCTTTGGGTTTATCATACACTGTCTTGCTGATGTCATGTATCCCAAGTCTATTCCATTGATCCTCCTCTCTATCTCTTAGCCAGTACCATATTGTTTTGATGACTGCTGCTTTATAGTATAGTTTAATATCTGGTACTGCTAGGCCCCCTTCCTTCACATTTTTTTTCATTATTTCCCTTGATATTCTTGATCTTTTGTTATTCCAAATGAAATTTGTTATAGTTTTTTCTAATTCAGTAAAGAAGTTTTTTGGTAGCTTGATAGGTATGGTGCTAAATAGGTAAATTAATTTGGGTAGAATTGTCATTTTTATTATGTTAGCTTGACCTACCCATGAGCAATCAATGGCTTTCCAATTGTTTAAATCCAGTTTTATTTGTTTGGAAAGTGTTTTGTAGTTGTTTTCATATAATTGCTGTGTTTGTTTTGGTAGGTAGATTCCTAAGTATTTTATATTGTCTAGGGTGATTTTAAATGGTGTTTCTCTTTCTACTTCTTGCTGCTCTAGTGTGTTGGAGATGTATAGAAATGCTGATGATTTATGTGCATTTATTTTGTATCCTGCAACTTTGCTAAAGTTGTTGATTATTTCTACAAGCTTCTTAGTTGATTTTCTAGGATTTTTTAAGTAGACCATCATATCATCTGCAAAGAGTGATAGCTTAGTTTCCTCCTTGCCCACTTTGATACCTTCAATTTCTTTTTCTTCTCTAAGTACAATGTTAAATAATAGAGGTGATAATGGGCATCCTTGTTTCACTCCTGATCTTATTGGGAAGGCTTCTAATTTATCCCCATTGCATATGATGTTTGTTGATGGTTTTAGGTATATACTGTTTATTATTTTTAGGAAAGGTCCTTCTATTCCTATACTTTTCAGTGTTTTCAATAGGAATGGATGCTGTATTTTGTCAAAGGCTTTTTCAGCATCTATTGAGATAATCATGTGATTTTTGTTTCTTAGACTGTTGATATGGTCAATTATGTGGATGGTTTTCCTAATGTTGAACCAACCTTGCATTCCTGGTATAAATCCCACCTGATCATGGTGGATGATCTTCTTAATTACTTGCTGGAGTCTCTTTGCTAGTATTCTATTTAAGATTTTTGCATCTATGTTCATTAGGGAGATTGGTCTATAGTTTTCTTTCTCTGCTTTTGATCTCCCTGGCTTTGGAATCAGTACCATATTTGTGTCATAAAAGGAATTTGGTAGGACTCCTTCTTTGCTTATCATATCAAATAATTTGTATAGTATTGGGATTAGTTGCTCTTTGAATGTCTGATAGAATTCACTTGTGAATCCATCAGGCCCTGGCGATTTTTTCTTAGGGAGTTCTTTGATGGCTTGTTCAATTTCTATTTCTGATATGGGATTATTTAGGCATTCTATTTCTCCTGCTGTTAATCTAGGCAGTTTATATTTTTGTAAATATTCGTCCATATCTCCTAAATTGTTATATTTATTGCCATATAATTGGGCATAATAGTTTTTAATGATTGCCTTAATTTCCCCTTCATTAGAGGTGAGG